>NW_027509202.1:812500-892500 GCF_051911475.1 Siphateles boraxobius | reverse complement strand
ACGTGTAGAAAACCTTCATCATGGATTCAAAGGCGAGCGAAAGCAAGCGCTCAGAGGATTTTCCCTGCAGAAGCGTCGATCTTTCTCTCCTCCCGTATCCCGTTCCTCGTCCCGTCGTTCCTCAACCTCACAGATTCCTCCCGGAGATGATCGACCTCAACCGGCTCCGGCTTCATCGAGTCGTTCACGTGAAGCAAGAGCTTCCGATGTGGCCTCCGTCTCCACTCCTCATCCGATCTCCCAATCCATACTTTCCTCCTTTTCATCCAAGCCTCGTGCCGTTCCCGTTCCTCCTTCCCAACTCCACGAATCCCTTCTACCCGCGGTTTCGCCACAGAAACCCGGACGCCTCCACGGAGAAGCTGAACGTCAACGTGGACGAAAGCTATTATGTAAACGTTGGCGATCAGAAGCGCTGGAAGTGTCGGATGTGCGAGAAATCATACACCTCGAAATACAACCTGATCACACACATCCTCGGACACAGCGGGATCAAACCTCACGGGTGCGATCTCTGCGGGAAGCTCTTCAAGCAACTGAGCCACCTTCACACACACATGCTCACACACCAGGGCGCGCGCCCGCACAAATGCCAAGTGTGTCAGAAAGCGTTCACTCAGACCAGTCACTTGAAGAGACACATGATGCAACACAGCGAGGTCAAGCCCTTCAGCTGTGGAGTGTGTGGACGAGGGTTCGCGTATCCCAGCGAGCTGCGCACACACACACTCAAGCACGAGCGAGGGCAGGAGAACGTGTGTGTGGAGTGTGGACTCGACTTCCCGACGCTCACGCAGCTCAAACGACACCTCACGACGCACCGAGGGCCCGTGACGTACGACTGTGGGGAGTGTGAGAAGAGTTTCCAGTATCCCAGTCAACTCCAGAATCACATGATGAAGCACAAGGACATCCGGCCCTTCATCTGTGGAGAGTGTGGGATGGAGTTTGTGCAGTCGCATCATCTCAAACAACACACACTCACACACAAGGTGAGGAGACTCACACACACACACGCTCACACACAAGGTGAGCAGTCACACACACACACACACACACACACATGATCACACACAAGGTGAGGAGTCACACACACACTCACACACAAGGTGAGGAGTCACACACACACAAGGTGAGGAGTCACACACACAAACACACACACACACACACACACACACACACACACAAGGTGAGGAGTCACACACACACACACACACACTCACACACAAGGTGAGGAGTCACACACACAAACAAGGTGAGGAGTCACACATACACAAACACACACAAGGTGAGGAGTCACACACACACTCACACACAAGGTGAGGAGTCACACACACACGCTCAAACACACGGTGAGGAGTCACACACACACACACACACAAGGTGAGGAGTCACACACACACACGCTCACACACACGGTGAGGAGTCAGACACACACACACACACAAGGTGAGGAGTCACACACACACACGCTCATACACACGGTGAGGAGTCACACACACACACACACACACACACACACAAGGTGAGGAGTCACACACACACATGCTCACACACAAGGTGAGGAGTCACACACACTCATACACAAG
Organism: Siphateles boraxobius; assembly: GCF_051911475.1. Classification (NCBI taxonomy): domain Eukaryota; kingdom Metazoa; phylum Chordata; class Actinopteri; order Cypriniformes; family Leuciscidae; genus Siphateles; species Siphateles boraxobius. Next base: position 890,911 of record NW_027509202.1, on the reverse strand, counting down.
GTGAGGAGTCACACACACACATACACAAGGCGAGGAGTCACACACACACACACACACACGCTCATACAAAGGTGAGGAGTCACACACACACACACACACACACACACACACTCACACTCACACACAAGGTGAGGAGTCACACACACACACACACACACACACACACACACACACACACAAGGTGAGGAGTCACACACACACAGTGAGGAGAGGAGAGTCACACACACACACACACACACACACACACACAAGGTGAGGAGTCACACACACACACACACACTCGCTCACACACAAGGTGAGGAGTCACACACACACACACGCTCACACACAAGGTGATGAGTCACACAGACACACACACACACACACACAGACACACACACACACACACACACAAGGTGAGGAGTCACACACTCACACAGTGAGGAGAGGAGAGTCACACACACACACACACACTCGCTCACACACAAGGTGAGGAGTCACACACACACACACACACACACACACACACACACTCACACAGTGAGGAGAGGAGAGTCACACACACACACACACACACGCTCACACACAAGGTGATGAGTCACACAGACACACACACACACACACACACACACACACACACACACACAGTGAGGAGAGGAGAGTCACACTGAGAGTCTCTGAGGAAGATCATCATTGTTTGAAAAATATATAAAAATGCTCTGAAAACTATTTTCACTCCCAAATAATTGTAAATGCTTTATTTTAGGGTTCAATCCTCACTGTGAACCAGTTGTTTATTAACATGCGTATTACTAGGATATTAGCTGTTACTTATAAAGCACATATTAATGCTTTATTCTGCATGATCATATTCTACATCCCTCAATCCTAAACTAACAACTACTTTACTAACTATTAATAAGCAGTAATTATGAGTTTATTCAGGCATAGTTCAAGAAAAATTCTATTTAGTAATTATTTGGGAGTGAAAATAGTTTTCAAAGCATTTTCTGCAAAACATGATGTTTTCCTCAGTGTTTCTGTCTCGTTTTACAGCACAAATATCTAAACATTATTAAATCAAGATACATTTACTGTAAAAGAAGCAAAATGACTGAAGATATTAAGTGAATGGAGTCAGAAAAATAATCTTGTTTTCCTTTGAGTTAAGATTATTTTTCTCCCTCCACTGACAGATATTTGTTCCTGTTTTAAACACAAACTCACTTCATTTTGGTGCATTATTCAGTCTTAATATCTTCAGTCATTCAGCTTCTCCAGTAAATGTATCTTGATTTAAGAATGTTTCGATATTTGTGCTGGAAAAATAAAGCAGAATAGAGCTGGGTGATGATCTAGTTATCAAAAGGAATAAAAGCAGTGACACATTTTTATAAACGACTCTGATGTTTAAGAGCGGTTTCGCTGCAAAAAATGATTCTCTTACTTATTATTTTTGTGTTGTTTCCAGTCCAAATATCTGAACATTCTTAAATCGAGATGCAATTACTAGATGAATAAAATGCCATAAGAAATGATGTCCTGTTTTCCGGCGGAATTAAACAAAATTAAGAGAGTTTTTGCTTAAAACAAGCACGATTATCTGCCAATGGGTTAAGAAAAATAATGTTAACTCAAAGAGAAACAAGATTATTTTTCTGACCCCATTAGCAGATCATTTAGCTTGTTTTAAGCAAAAACTCTCTTATTTTTGTTTAATTCCCCAGAAAGCAACACATAATATCTTCAGTCATTTTACTCATCTAGTAAATTCATCTTGATTTAAGAATGTTTAGATATTTGGACTGGAAACAACACAAAAATACTGAGTAAGAGAATCATTTTCTGCAGTGTGTGTTGATCCTCGTCTGTGTGAAAGCAGTGAAACCGCTTGAGAAGAACACATTTCTATAAAGGACTCTATAATGCGCTATTAAGAGCTCTTTGGTTGATCCTCGTCTGTGTGTGTGTGTGTGTGTGTGTGTGTGTGTGTGTGTGTGTGTGTGTGTGTGTGTGTGTGTGTGTGTGTGTGTGTGTGTGTGTGTGTGTGTGTGTTGCAGGGAGTGAAGGAGCACAAGTGTCGTATCTGTGGCCGTGAGTTTACGCTGCTGGCCAACATGAAGCGTCATGTTCTGATACACACCAACATCCGGGCGTATCAGTGTCACGTGTGTTACAAGAGCTTCGTCCAGAAACAGACGCTCAAGGCCCACATGATCGTCCACTCCGACATCAAGCCCTACAAGTGCAAGGTGTGTACCTGTGTCCCTGCGTCACAGCGTCACTTCCAGAACCGCAACCAACGCTGATATTAAAATCCAAAAGCTGCTTTCAGCAAACGAAAATATACTCAAGCTTTCTACACTGCAAAACATGCTTCTCTTACACTGGAATAAAGTTCGATTACACTTTATTTTAAGGTATCATTGTTACAGTGTAATCATATATTTAAGTACTGAGTAATATTAATTAACTACATGTACTTACTATAGGGTTAGGGTTTAGGATTTGTTTGAGGGTTAGTTGCATGTAATTATGCATAATTTACTGTTATTACTATGGTAAGTACATGTAACTTATGTAACAAGGACACTGTAATTGTAAATTTCTAACCTCCCCCAACTCAAAATCTTCTAGTGACTGGTCACATCTACATTTTTCAGTTGTCCCAAGTGAAATTCGGCAAATTGATCAAATTAAATTTGCTGAATTTCACTTGGGACAACTGAAAAATTTAGATGTGACCAGTCACTAGAAGATTTTGAGCTGGGGAGGCTAGACATTTTTTACAGAGTTCTTTTTAGTATTTTCATTCATTTGGATTTCATTGAAAAGGCTAAAAAGGGTATGCTCTACAATGACAGTGCTGCTATAATCCATAAGGGAAACATAACTCAGAAATTGTGTTCTATATTAGTTCAGTGATTCAGGTCAAATGATTGTGAAATAATGATTATGTTAAAACACTACCAACACCATCAGATCATCTTTTATATTTGTTCATCTGGCTGTTATTACTCATGTCCAGCAACCAAACAAAAACTAAAGTTAATGATGTGAGAGTCAAGAGCCCAACTAAAACAAACACTGATCATCATAATGGTGACTTAAACATTCTGGTTTTCTCCTTCAGTGATTCTGCTTGTTACCATCAGTTGTCTTCAATAATGCTCAATCATCACTTAATTATCCACTTAATTATCTCATTAACTTTAACACTGCTTCAGTGTTCATTTAACACTCTACTCAGAGTTTAATTGGGTCGCTTAAAATGACTTCATTCCATGATGTCGAAGTTACATGAACAAACTATGTTAGTTTAACGTAACCCGTGGGACCTGTTGACATAAAAAAGTTAATTTATGGAACCTGTTGACATAAAAAAGTTAATTAAAGCCAACATATATTTTTTTTGAGTGTGCCGATGGGGAAAGAAAAAAAAACTTAATACAAATGGAAACCAAGAAAAAATACAATATACAAAATACAATAAAATTGAGTGAGTTTTTGCTTAAAACAAGTAAACTTAAATCAATGGGGTAAGAAAAAAATATTTTTTTTCTTGTTTTCCATTTGTATTAAGTTTTTTTCTTCTTACCCCATTGGTTTAAGTTTACTTGTTAATGGCAAAAACTCACTCAATTTTGTTGTATTTTTTTAATCAGAAAACAAGATAGAATTTCTTATATCATTTTTAATTATCTAGGAAATGCATCTTGATTTAAGAACGTTTAGAAATTTGGACTGGAAACAAGACAAAAATAGGCCTACTAAGTTAGAAAAGCATTTTTTTGCAGTTTATTAAGTTATGAAAACTCTGGTGTTCACTGAACGTCCCGTTTTCTCTGGTGCTCTTCTGTCATTTTTGATCCTGAAAACAATATTCACACTTGTGCTCCTAGCGGTCAGAAATGACGCATTGGAAATGAATGAGAGAGTTTCCTCTAGTGGAAGCGTTTGTAACTGGAGCCGAACAACATTGTTTAGATTTATGGCTTTGATTTTATCAAAGTTTTAGAGTAAAACATGTTATTGAAAATATAAAATAGTATTTTTGCACATTTTTCATAACAATAAATGTAAAATTTTGTAACTTTTTTAAAGTTAACTTTTTAAAACTTTTGTCACTTCAGTAATAATTTACCAAGTGTCGTCTCGTCTTTGTAAAGAGATCAAACTTTAGTCTGTGCTCTAAAGCGTTCAAGATTTACCACAGTTAAAGTTGGAAATGTAAATTTCCAATGTAAAGTTGGAAATCTAGACCTGAAAATAGACTTTTCAGGTCTATTCTTAGAAAGTCACCTTTATTCAAGTCACCTTTATTTATATAGCGCTTTTTACAATGCAGATTGTTTCAAAGTAGCTTTACAGAGATAACAGGAAAATAATGTTGTAATAATATTGTTAAATGTCAGGTGTGGGAGTGGTGGAAGGAGCAAGGACTCATGTGCAGGAAAATGGGTATTTATTAAGCAAAAATTAAAACAAAAAGGACAGTACAGTAAAAAATTATTCAAGTCAAGTTGACTTGACAACGAACCAGCACAGGACTGAAAATGAATAAATAGGAAGCAAACAAACGAGGGTAACGAGGGAGGACAGGTGCGGCTAATTAATCAATAATCAGGTAACAAGATGGGCGTGGCTAGACAATCGACAGGAGAGCACATGGCACACGGAAACACACATGACAAGCCATGTGCTCACACAAAACATGACTAAAACACAAGCACATGGCCAGTAAAACAAATCACCAGCCATGTGCTCACACACAACGAGACATGAACACGCAGCCAATGAGAACACTCATAATCCTCGCGTTCACATGAAACATGACAACATGAAAGCACACAGCTAGTGTTAAACACAGTGTGTGACACAAGACAAAACAGGAGTGTGAGGGCTCTGTCACAAAACCAAGAAATAGACTTGACAGAAGTGACAGAACCCTGACAGTTAAATATTAAATTAAATGTCCCCAAATAAGCAAGCCAAAAGCCAATGGCGAAAAAGGCAAATAAAAGTGAATAAATGGATCATAAATACAGCGTAAATATAATTTAGTATTATAAAATCCCCTCAAAATACAAAATATGAAATAAAATTTTTTTATCGAACTCAAATATAGTGCATTAATTTCATTGAAATAAAAAAAATAATTTTGGTCATTTTTGACTGACACGCAGAAGAACGTTTGTTGATAACTTTGAGAGAAGGTTCTACTGGTTCTACTGGTGTTAAGAGCAGGGATGGATGTGAATGTGCCTCAGTTCTTCAATGAGTCCTGGTGGTTGTGAAACGTGTGTGACCTCGGTCTCGAACGCGCGTCCAAACCAACACCACACTGTGTTTTGGCAGTTGAGTGTCTCCTCGTCTGTAGGAAGGATATTCGCTGCACAAACTGAGTGTGTAACAATGGCTCTCTCGTCCCCCGAGAACAAGCCCACAAATAGATTTCATCTCGCTTTCTCTTGTGCTCAGGAGCTCTTCCTGTTTTCTCACGGTCCGTTCGGACAGTTTACAGTCCCTCTATCCTCCTGAAGGAAAGGAAAGGACCACCCTAATAAAAAAAGAATAAAAGGAAGGACAGAAACTGTCCAGAGAAACTCTCATGCTGGATTCAATCTCTCTTTTGCCTTTCAAATATATGCAATGAGAGGCTGCGGCGTGATCATAAGCAAAACATCCACATTTAATGATTATCAATACAATACAGAATTCATCCAACTCTAGCACCACTCGTTTTGTTAGCAGAGCAACAATAAACAAAAAATCTGATCATATTATGCGAGAAATGCCAGTTACTCATGCCAGTTTCTGTCTTGTTTTCCAACACAAAAATATCTAAACATTCTGAAATCAAGATGAAGATATTAAGACTGAAAAATGAAGTGAGTTTGGGCTTAAAACAAGAACAAATATCTGCCAATGTTTCAAAAAATCAAAAGAATCTTGATTTAAGAATGTTTTGATATTTGTATAGGCACCAACACTGGTTGAAGGTTAAAATGTCAAGGTCAAACACAACGACAAAGTCACTTTCACATCGAGATTCTAATTGAAATGACTGGATTTCACCCTCAAACTTTCACAGAGCAACTAAAAATCTGCATGAAACTGTGACCGCACGTTCAGAAAATCCTTTTCCCAGTGCATTATTGTCCTGATCAGCGATGAAAGCAATGCCACATGTCCTGAACATCAGTCAGGTTATCAGACAGGAATGAAGAGCTTTACTAGTGATCGGGTCACAGATATCTATATCTGAATAGTTGCTCTCTTTACAGCTGTGTGGAAAGGAGTTTAACAGAATGCATAATCTGATGGGCCACATGCACTTGCATTCTGACAGCAAACCCTTCAAATGTCTTTACTGCGCCAGCAAGTTCACGCTGAAGGGAAACCTGACCCGCCACATGAAGGTCAAGCACGGGGTCATGGACCAGGGACTGGACGCTCGGGGTGAGTCTGCTTTCTCTTAAAATACATCAACATTATGAAAGCAAGATTCTTGAGAAGCTATAAATGAAACAGGGAACGTTCTCAGAGTTCTGGATTTTGTTAAGAACGTTATTTGAATCGTTCATTGAACGTTTTCTAAATGTAACAGAACATTCCGAGAACAAAGTAACATTCTCACACAAAAAAATATGCTTGTCTTATTTCCAGTCCAAATATCAAAAAATACTGGAATCAAGATGCATTTCCTAAAGTAGTAAAATGCAATAAGATATTAAGTCTTGCTTTCTGGGCAAATAAATCAAAATTAAGAGAGTTTTTGCTTAAAACAAGCTAAATTATCTGCCAATGCCGTAAGAAAAATAATCTTGTTTCTGTTTGAATTAACATTATTTTTCTGACCCCATTGGCGGATAGTTTAGCTTTTTTTAAGCATCAACTCACTTAATTTTGATTTATATCCCCAAAAACAGGATATTATGGTGTTTCACTCATCTAGTAAATGCATCTTCATTTAAGAATTTGTAGATATTTGGACTGGAAACAAGACAAAAATACTAAGTAAGAAAAGCATTTTTGCAGTGTAATGTTTGAATAATCATACAATGGAACGTTTTTTAAATGTAACGACTTGTTTCAGAACATTCCGAGAACATTTAAAAGTAACATTCTCAGAGTGTTTGAAGAATGACACAATATGGAATGTTCTCCAGTAAATGTGTCTTGATTTAAGACTGTTTAGATGCTCATTTTTGACACATGTTTGTATGATAATGATGATGTTCTCCGTCAGTGTTCAGGCGTCGGGGTCGTCTGTGTCTCTCCGGGCCGCTCCGGATCCTGTCCCGCATCACTCAGGACGAGCCCTTCGATCTGTCCCGCAAGAACCAGAACCAGAACCAGAACCAGATGAGCCTGTCTCCGTCTGACGGCGGGAGCTCCGGTCGGGAAGAGGACGAGGACAGTGTGTACAGTCCTGATCTCTACGAGAAGAAGAAGACACAACACACACACTTCTACAGACATAAAGAGGACGATTTCTGAGACACACACTGCAAAAATGCTTTTCTTACTTAGTATTTTTGTCTTGTTTCCTGTCCAAATATCTATAATTTCTTAATTCAAGATGCATTTACTAGATGAGTTAAATGACATGAGATATTATGTTCTGTTTTCCGGGGGAATTAATCAAAATTAAGTGAGTTTTTGCTTAAAACAAGCAAATTATCTGCTAATGGTGTCAGAAAAATAATGTTAATTCAAACAGAAACGAAATTATTTTTCTTACCGCATTGCCAGATAATTTGCTTGTTTTAAGCAAAAACTCACTTAATTTTTATTTATTTGCCTAGAAAACAAGATATAATTAAATAAATGCATCTTGATTTAAGAATTTTTTATATTTGGACCGGAAACAAGACAAAAATACTAAGTAAGAAAAGCATTTTTTGCAGTGAACACGCTGTGATGATGATGTTTCAAATATTTTTTCATGTGAAAAATGTACAGAAATCTTTGCAAGTATCTTGATTTTCAGAAGACGCGTAGCATGTTTAGTCTACTCGGTATCATAATGTACAATGAAATTAATATAATTGAGAGAAGAAAACTGATATATTTCTGATCATTAATGCTTATTGCCTTCAATGGAGGTGTAACTGCTTTAAAAATGTTCTGACTTTGATAATTTAATGATGACAGAGTTCTGACAGCTTCATGATTTTTTGACAGTTTTGTATTTTTGCAATGTGTAAATGCATGGATGATCATAAATGATTACAATCGACCGCAGTGTGAATGCTGATCAATATTTATGTACAATAAATTTTTCAGACTTAATATCTTCAGTCATTTTCCTTCTTCTCCAGTTAACGTATAGAGTTAGATTATTGAATAGTAATTTAATACTGGATAATAAAGAATGTTTAGATGTTTGTGCTGGAAAACAAGACAGAAACACTGAGGAAAAACATCTTAAGATTTACATATATATTGTGTATTTATAACCAAACAAGTATTCTAAAGTAAACTATAGTCTATTTTAACTCTACAACCTTTTTGGACAGGTTTTCTTCCTTAAAAACTGTAACACACTTCCTCAAAAGAGAAAAGGAAGTATTGGAGAATAACTCTGATCAAACGCGCTGTGGGAGTCCGAACCCGTTACACAAGATAACACACTTCTCATTGTTGAAGGCTATTGTTTCCCAGTTTGGTTGCAAAAAAAAAAAAAAAAAAAAAAAACGAATCTGAATTTACAACAAAAAATGTTGTTCCACAATTCCAGTTCACTAGTAGCTACACGTATGTGATAATATACAGCTAGGAAACTACAATATGTTCTGAGAACGTTGTGCTAATGTTCCCGTTACGTTATGATAACATGATTTCAGGAAAACGCTCCATGAAGGATGTATAAATCATGTTTTTGTGCTGATGTTTTGAGAACATTATTACAGTAAAGACTAGATCACTTTGAAGGAACGTTCTAGTAACGTTACTGAAACTTTGCTGAACTTAATTGTTCATAACTTTGAGAGAAGCTTTACATTAACTCCATTATCATCAAACAACTAAATAAACCTGATTAAGGTTTGCAAAAAAGTATAATGTAGGCGTGTGATCACAGATTCATATAATACATAATAATTAAGATAATACACTTTATTTTCTACAGCGCCTTTAAAAAGTAGCATCTCAAAGCGCTTCACAAGAATAGAAACATAAAAACAATGCATTAATGACAGAAACAAAATAAAATACCATATAAAAATATATTATGAAATGTTCGATTACTGTAATAATAATAATAACATATATGTGCAAGGGATATGGTGTGTGTGTGTGTGTGTGTGATGAGTAGGTTTAGGGATAGGGTTAGTGTGTGCGTGTGTGTGTGTGTGTCTGTGTGTGTGTGTGTGTGTGTGTGTGTGTGTGTGTGTGTGTGTGTGTGTGTGTGTGTGTGTGTGTGTGTGTGTGTGTGTGTGTGTGTGATGAGTAGGTTTTGGGATAGGGTTAGTGTGTGCGTGTGTGTGTGTGTGTCTGTGTGTGTGTGTGTGTGTGTGTGTGTGTGTGTGTGTGTGATGAGTAGGTTTAGGGATAGGGTTAGTGTGTGCGTGTGTGTGTGTGTGTCTGTGTGTGTGTGTGTGTGTGTGTGTGTGATGAGTAGGTTTAGGGATAGGGTTAGTGTGTGTGTGTGTGTGTGTGTGTGTGTGTGTGTGTGTGTGTGTGTGTGTGTGTGTGTGTGTGTGTGTGTGTGTGATGAGTAGGTTTAGGGATAGGGTTAGTGTGTGTGTGTGTGTGTGTGTGTGTGTGTGTGTGTGTGTGTGTGTGTGTGTGTGTGTGTGTGTGTGTGTGTGTGTGTGTGTGTGTGTGTGTGTGTGTCTGTGTGTGTGTGTGTGTGTGTGTGTGTGTGTGTGTGTGTGTGTGTGTGTGATGAGTAGGTTTAGGGATAGGGTTAGTGTGTGTGTGTGTGTGTGTGTGTGTGTGTGTGTGTGTGTGTGTGTGATGAGTAGGTTTAGGGATAGGGTTAGTGTGTGTGTGTGTGTGTGTGTGTGTGTGTGTGTGTGATGAGTAGGTTTAGGGATAGGGTTAGTGTGTGTGTGTGTGTGTGTGTGTGTGTGTGTGTGTGTGATGAGTAGGTTTAGGGATAGGGTTAGTGTGTGTGTGTGTGTGTGTGTGTGTGTGTGTGTGTGTGTGTGTGTGTGTGTGTGTGTGTGTGTGTGTGTGTGTGTATGTGTGTGTGTGTATGTGTGTGTGTGTGTGTGTGTGTGTGATGAGTGGGTTTAGGGATAGGGTTAGTGTGTGTGTGTGTGTGTGTGTGTGTGTGTGTGTGTGTGTGTGTGTGTGTGTGTGTGTGTGTGTGTGTGTGTGTGATGAGTGGGTTTAGGGATAGGGTTAGTGTGTGTGTGTGTGTGTGTGTGTGTGTGTGTGTGTGTGTGTGTGTGTGTGTGTGTGTGTGTGTGTGTGTGTGTGTGTGTGTGTGTGATGAGTGGGTTTAGGGATAGGGTTAGTGTGTGTGTGTGTGTGTGTGTGTGTGTGTGTGTGTGTGTGTGTGTGTGTGTGTGTGTGTGTGTGATGAGTGGGTTTAGGGATAGGGTTAGTGTGTGTGTGTGTGTGTGTGTGTGTGTGTGTGTGTGTGTGTGTGTGTGTGTGTGTGTGTGTGTGTGTGTGTGTGTGTGTGTGTGTGTGTGTGTGTGTGTGTGTTTAGGGATAGGGTTAGTGTAAGCGGACAGAATATACAGTTTGTACAGTATAAAAACCATTAAGTCTATGGAGAGTCCCCACAAAGATAGTAAACCAGACATGTGTGTGTGTGTGTGTGTGTGTGTGTGTGTGTGTGTGTGTGTGTGTGTGTGTGTGTGTGTGTGTGTGTGTGTGTGTGTGTGTGTGTGTGTGTGTGTGTGTGTGTCAGGCCTTTTTTGAGCACCACACCTTCAGGGTGTTTGTCCTGATGAAGCTCTGGCTGAAGAGGAAGTGCTCAGATCCTCTTCCTGTCTTCCAATCACCTCAACGTTTCGGTGTAAAGCCTATAAAACACTCAGAATCAGGTTGTGTGAAAACGTCTCTGATGAAGTGAAAGTCCTGGATGAATCAGGACAAAGGGGCTTCTGTGAACGACAGACACACACACACACACACACACACACACACACTGCATCACTGTGAAAGAATAAAACCAGCGTCCGGCCAGTTCCAGTTCTGTCGATACACTGAGATCTTTGCTTGTAAAGTGTGTTTTTCTTCTGTAAAGATGTTCTATATCCAGTTCATCCTTGATTCTAATACACAGATCTTTCCGGCCGTCGGTTAATGTAAATTGTGTGTTTCTTGGGTTTGTGTCGTTTGTAAAAACAGGAGGATGTTTACATCAAGCGTTTGTGCAGAGCGTCATTGAAAGATTCCAGCATGATCTCAATCCTTTCTGAGCTTTGAAAATAACTTTATTTTACTTTATCTGGTCTTTTGATCATACTTTACAATAAGGTTTATTTTTGGATGCACCGATAGGAACATTTTGCCCGATACCGATAATTATTTATATTTGAAAGCCGATAACCGATATATTGGCTGATAAATCTAAATCCAAATTTTATATATTTTTCTGAGAAAATGATTATCAAAACAAAAGTCTCACAATTAATGATTAATTAATATGTTCTTATGGGGCCGATAACGCTAAAATTAAAAATGAACATATATCGGCCGATACCGATATGGTGACAGATATATTGTGCATCCCTAGTTTAAATTGTTAACATGAACTAACAATGAACAATACTTTATTTAAGTTTATATTAATGTACACTTAAAGGGACAGTTCACCCAAAAATAAAAACTCACTCTTATGTTGTTCTAAACCTGTATGAGTTTCTTTCTTCTGCTGAACACAAAGGAAGATATTTTGAAGAATGTTTGTAATAGTTTTGGGGCATCATTGACTTCCATAGTAGGAATAGAAATACTATAGAAGTTGATGGGGTCCGACTGTTTGATTACTAACATTCTTCGAAATATCTTCCTTTTTGTTCAGCAGAAGAAAGAAACTCATACTGTAAACCCTAACGCTCAAAATAATTAACTGGTTTGAGTTGGACAAACTTAAATTAAAGTAATTAGTTCAGACAAATTAACTTTTATGAGTATTTAGCACTTTCTTTTTCTTTCAAGTTCACAGAACGGATATATTTCAAGTAAACTGAACTGTTTCATTGTTTTGAGTTTTATTAAATTGTTTCTTTTAATTTAGATGAACTTAAGATTAACTGAAACGTCCAGGATGTCTATTTCCCAGCATGCTTTGCCAATGGCACTCGAAAGGGAGAGTAAATGCTAAAATTAAGTGTAATATAATGTTTTTTTGTGCAAGATTAATGTTAAGTGTGTGATTTAGTAGTGATTAATCTTTTGTTATGCTAATTTAGAAGAATTTCTGTTAACGTTGGTTTTAGGATAGTTACATCATGGAGACGAGTGATGCATGAGCTTTATATGAGAGAAAATAAAACCTTTAAAATGCTGCAAGTGCTACTGTATAACGTACTATTGTTAACAGAAAGTTAAAAAATTAGAAAGTTAGCAAACTAGTTTGTTAAAGCTAGCTAAGTGTATACTAATAAAATTGTTCACATTGAGATTAAATGAAATTTTTCAACTTAAAAGTTGTTGTTTTTTGCCAACTTATTTGGGTTTACAACATAAGAGTGAGTACATGATGACAGAGTTTTCATTATTTTTAGGTGCACTGTCCCTTTAATTATACGTTTTTAAGATCAAGAGTTGTGTCTGCTAACATGCACATTAAACTAACATGAGCATGAATATTTTTAGTACCTAACATTGGCATAGATTAATAATGCTGTAAGGATATTTGGCTCATGTGGTTCATTTGTTATATTTAATGCATTCAATAATGTTTAGCCTACAAATGAGACCTTATTGTAAAGTGTTGCCGGTCTGTTCTTAATGGGAGTTTAATTATAGGAACTTTCCTTAAAAGTGATTTGAAGTGATAACATCAGAAGAATATGGTTTCTTAAGTCTAATCAAATTGATTTCTGTGAAATCAGCAACTCTCTTTATTATATCAGACCGCCATCTATCGGGATCATCTATAATCACACTGAAACATGAGGCTTGTAGAAATATTTTACTTTCTTCATATTAAAATCTCTTTCCAGCACGCGTGAAATCAGATTGTACTATTACACACTCACGGGGTTGATTATAACATATACGATTTTTGTTTTGTTTTGGGGGAATTCTACAAATAATAATTTCTGTCATAATGGTAGCACCCAAGCAGACGCATGCGCATTGACTCTCTGTGATCCCCCGTCGCTCGTGCTGAATGGTTCAGTCTAAAGATGGCGGCCTCCATCCTGCAGCGCTGCCAGCTTCCCGTACAAACCTTTTCTAAATGTGTTAATTACAGATTAATCGGTGAGTGTCACTTTTAATGGATGATCATTAAACTGTCATGCTTACGTCAGAAAGAGATAGGTATAGAAGTATGTGCTTTAATCTTTAAGATAGACGCCTAGAGATGTGAATGAGAGGTGAACGCTAATGACACAAGATCACGTGTAAGTTAAATGTTTGTATACAACTCGGTTTTTGAGTGATGATCATTATATATATATATATATATATATATATATATATATATATATATATATATAATGTAACATGACAATTCTGTAGCACAATGTCGTTATAATAATAATAAACATATTTTCCATATGTTTGTAGTGAGAAACTTCATTTATATTATTGATCACATTATTTGATTCTGATTCACAAGCTCTTAATTTGATTCGAGTTCAATTTCGATTCATTTGGATATATAACAGGTACTGTAGATGTCTCTCTCAACTAATGCTGTTAAAACTGTACAGAGAACACTGTCACTATAAAATTACAGGTTAAAATGAATAACAAATTTCAAATTTCTTTGTTTTTTTATTTTTCAGATATGTTAACAATCAACACTCAAATAAAAACAGTTCTATACAAACATTTAAATTACACATAAGGAAGATATAGTTATGTTTTATTCTATTTTAAACATTTAAACGGTGGCTGTAATAAAATATTGAGAGATTTAAAGGGTTACATCACCCAAAAATGTTAATTATCCCATAATTTACTCCCCATCAATAAAGGTCTTCTGTAGGGTTGCCATGTGTTTTTGAAAGAAAAATATACATATTTATAACTTTATAAACTATAATCACTGGCTTCCTGTAACGGCCGTACATGTCTAGTTCCGGCGGAAGAGTGACCTCTGACCCGACGCATGACGAGTGACCTCTGACCTCGCCATGCTTTGGGTCAGAGGTCACTCGTCATGCGTCGGGTCAGAGGTCACTCGTCGGGTCAGAGGTCACTCGTCATGCGTCGGGTCAGAGGTCACTCGTCGGGTCAGAGGTCACTCACCATGCGTCGGGTCAGAGGTCACTCGTCGGGTCAGAGGTCAATCGTCGGGTCAGAGTTCACTCGCCATGTGTCGGGTCAGAGGTCACTCACCATGCGTCGGGTCAGAGGTCAATCGTCGGGTCAGAGTTCACTCGCCATGCGTCGGGTCAGAGGTCACTCGTCGGGTCAGAGGTCACTCGTCGGGTCAGAGGTCACTCGCCATGTGTCGGGTCAGAGGTCACTCGTCATGCGTCGGGTCAGAGGTCACTTGCTATACGTCGGGTCAGAGGTCACTCGTCATGTGTCGGGTCAGAGGTCACTCGTCATGTGTCGGGTCAGAGGTCACTCGCCATGCGTCGGGTCAGAGGTCACTCGCCATGCGTCGGGTCAGAGGTCACTCACCATGCGTCGGGTCAGAGGTCACTCACCATGCGTCGGGTCAGAGGTCACTCGTCATGCGTCGGGTCAGAGGTCACTCGCCATGCGTCGGGTCAGAGGTCACTCGTCATGCGTCGGGTCAGAGGTCACTCGCCAAGTGTCCGGTCAGAGGTCACTCGTCATGTGTCGGGTCAGAGGTCACTCGCCATGCGTCGGGTCAGAGGTCACTCGCCATGCGTCGGGTCAGAGGTCACTTGCCATGCGTCGGGTCAGATGTCACTCGCCATGCGTCGGGTCAGAGGTCACTCGTCATGTGTCCGGTCAGAGGTCACTCGTCATGTGTCGGGTCAGAGGTCACTTGCCATGCGTCGGGTCAGATGTCACTCGCCATGCGTCGGGTCAGAGGTCACTCGCCATGTGTCCGGTCAGAGGTCACTCGTCATGTGTCGGGGCAGAGGTCACTCGTCATGTGTCCGGTCAGAGGTCACTCGCCATGCGTCGGGTCAGAGGTCACTCGTCATGCGTCGGATCAGAGGTCACTCATCATAATACAACTCTGATTGTGTTTGGCTGAAATAATAAAGTCATATACCCCCAGGATTGAGGTGTAGGGCGAGTAAACAAAGGGATAATTTTCATTTTTAGGTTAACCAACCTTTTAAGTTCTCAACGGTGTCATAATAAATGTCCAGCGCACTGTGGAAAAAAAAGCAAAATAAAAGTCCCACTTCCGACTCATCGGCCAAACAGGAAAACTTATTGGTATTTTAAAAACGCCAAATATCGGTAGGCCACTAATCACAATGAAGATCGGCTGAGAATAATATTCTGATTAACGCTTTAAAGCTTGTGTTGGTTTCAGTCAGGAGATGTTTGCTGTCATCGGCGTACACTGACACGGCATTATGGGAGCAGAGACAGAAGGACCCGCAGGACCTCGGTGAGACTCTGAGCCAATCATAATGGAGAACTGCTGTACACACACTTTACACACGCTTTACACGTGATGATGTGTGTATTAATGTGTTCTGCAGGACAGCTGGCCTCTCTGATGGACAGAACGTATGAGAGGAAGTTTCCCGTCAGCTCTTTGGTCATCGGCAGGGTGAGAGAGACAGAATATTATTACATTACATATATTTAATTTACACTATATTTTTTACTGTATGTGTATGCATGTGAAGTTGCTTGTGGTTTCTCAATTATGTTCTTAACAGAGATCAAACAACACACAAAAACAAATGCTTACACTATTTTAAGGTGTCCTTGTTACAGTGTAATGCTTGAGTAATATTAATTAACTACATGTTCTTACTATAGGGTTAGTTGCATGTTATTATGCATGATTTACTGTTATTACTACTACAGTAACATTTGTAACAGACACTGTGAAATAAAGCGTTATCAAAAACAAAAAATAAATGGAAAAACATAAATCGCATAAACAAAACAAAAAATCATAGTATCACAAAAATGCCATGTAAATGTTTGGAGGAGGAATTTGCTTATGGTTTAAAATATTTTAGAATATGCAATAGAATAATTAAACTGCATTTTTCATGTGAATTCATGCCTTTTTTAACATAAAATGGTAAATGAAGTAAATGTTTTAACATGTGTACGTCTTGTTTAGTTTATAGACACTTTATCATCAAGAGAAGAAGTTGATCAAGCGGAATATTACCTATATAAGTAAGTGTTTAAATCTATTTAAGTCTTTAAATATGTTACTGTTTGTACGCTGCACTGTAAAAAAAGATTTTCCCAAGTTGTAAATAAAATATAAGATTATTGGAGTATGTTTTACATGAAAATACTGTTTGAGTCTGTCTACTTGGAAAATTAAATTTTTAATTCAATACTAGCAGTTTCTCATGTTATGACTTTTCTGCTGACGATTAATTGTCATACAAATTATTTTGATTAACAATTTAATTCTGTTTTGTTCAGGTATCTTGCAGTGTAAGCCTAATACTTACTTGGAATCATATATAATATAATAATATAAATTATAATAAAATAGGCAAAGATGATGATCTCAAACCCTCTGGTGCTTTTCAGTAATTTTTTAACGTTTTGTTATTTTACAATTTTTTCTTTATGGTACGAAACTTGGCAAAGGTTTTGACACTTGCTGTGAACACACAAAAAAATCATGGACAAGATTAAAAAAGGTAAAAAAAAATTAAAAAAAAGATTTGGTGCATTACTCACAACAATGTAATTTTTCACTTTTTAAACTTTTTCCAGTTCAGCAATAATCTGCCAAGTGTCGTCTTTAAAAAGAGATCGAACTTCAGTCTGTGATCCAAAGCATTCAAGAATCATAAATTAATTAGTAACATAAAGTAAAAATAAAATAGATAAAAAACATTATTGAACTCGAAATAATAATAATAATAATAATAATAATAAATTGAATTTGTATAGCGCTTTTCTCGAACTCAAAGTCGCTTTACAGGGCAGGTGAATAAGCAAGAAAAAAACAAAAAAAAAAAACAGGCACATATAGGGATGGGAGGGGCGTGGGGCTACGGATAGGCAGAGGTAAAGAGATGGGATTTGAGGCGGGACTGGAAGATGGTGAGGGACTCAGAGGTGCGGATCTCATGGGGGAGGGAGTTCCAGAGCCTGGGAACTGCCCTGGAAAAGGCTCTGTCCCCAAAACTGCAGAGCTTGGACTTGTGGCTGCAGAAGAGACCGGCTGAGGTGGATCTGAGGGACCGTGAGGGTTGATAGGGGGAGAGGAGGTCAGTGAGGTAAGAGGGGGCCAGGTGGTGGATGGCTTTGTAGGTAAGGACCAGGATTTTGTATGTGATCCGGTGGGAAATAGGGAGCCAGTGTAGTTGTTTTAGGACTGGAGTGATGTGGTGCCAGGATTTGGAGCGGGTGATGAGTCGGGCGGCTGCATTCTGGACCAGTTGGAGTCTTTTTATGTAGTTTGAGCTAATACCAAGGAGTAATGAGTTGCAGTAGTCCAGTCGTGAGTAGACATGTGCCGGTATTCGGTAATGCGATAAATCGCGGTAATGAATATGCACGATATTGTTATCGCGGGGACTTCGAAATACCGTGAAAAATAATAGATCCGAATTTAGATTTTTAGAACGCGCATCAGCTTATTTTCCATCAACCGCTTAAAAAAACAATGCGTATATGCTGCGCAAAACACGTGCGCACTTTGATGTAAACAATCCCCACATCACATGTATAAGCACTGTGTGAATGCAGTGTGCACTCTAGTCTAATGTAAACAATCCTCACATGGAGAAGAAGCACGGCGGAAAGAGGAACGCTGCCGACTATTTATCCCCCGCATGGCTGCCAACTCTCACGCATTCAGCAGCTTGAGACTCACGCATTTGACACTTTCACACGGTCTCGCGCCACACATCCATTTTCTCACGCAGAGAAAAATCGCGGAGCAAAGAGGACACTGACACCGACAGACTAGACAGAGCAGGTTACTTTTGATATGAAAAAAATATCAGCTCTCAGGTTTTATAACGAAATTCAGACAATAAATACTGTTTTGGTGCTTGTAAATGACGTGACAGATCGCGCGCCTCAGTTCAAGTAAACAGATAATCTGTTACTTTTTATTAAAGATACAGTACAACCCACCGAAAGGTATACGTACTTTCGATCAATCAGTGTTTTTCAACCACGGAAAGAGGTCAATAACACTGCAGGAGAACAATTATGTCACAGAACGTTACATTTACCTCAGGAAAGCCATTTAATGTTAGTTGACTATAAGAAAATAGCTATAGAGAGGAGTATTTTGCTAAATATGTGCACTATATTACATATTTTAATATATGTTTACTTGTCATTATATAATTGTTATTATAATGAAAATTACGGCATATTACATTTTTATATTTATATTATTATTATATTTATATTGTATGCATTATATTTAATTTCTCTCTGTATGTTTACAGCATTATGTGAGATATATTTTTTCTTGAGAAAAAATTAAATGCAGGCTATCTACTGTAGCCTACCTAATATTTATCCAAATGAGTCAATATTGAATCAAGATTGAAATTAAATCCAAGAATTTAATTGAAATCATGAAAATTGTGTTAAGCAATAATACAAACAGTAGCCTCAGTAACTGTACCATGTAAACATTATAACATGTTGTCACTAAAAAATAAAATTAATGTTTTGACAATCACAATTACACATTGTGATGCAAGTTTTTTTTAGATACCCCCAATCCGTCTGTTTCTCTTGTGCAATTAAAATATCGTGATAATACCGTATACCGTGATAAAAGCTCAATCAATTAATCGCAGCATGAAAATTTGATACCGGCACATGCCTAGTCGTGAGGAGATGAAGGCGTGAATGAGTCTTTCAGCAGCAGAGGGTGTGAGTGAGGATCTGATTTTGGCGACGTTGCGGAGGTGAAAGAAGGAGGTTTTAATGACATGACAGATGTGAGGTTCAAGGGAGAGGGTTGAATCAAAAACCACGCCGAGGTTGCGGGCCTGGGGGGATGGGGAGACAATGGTGTCGTCAATGGTGAGAGTGATGTTATTGGTTTTGCTGAGAGTGGATTTGGAGCCTATGAGGAGGAATTCTGTTTTATTACTATTGAGTTTGAGGAAGTTATGTTGCATCCAGGTTTTAATAGCTGACAGACATGAGTTGATATGGGAGAGGGGAGGATTGTGGGGGGATTTGGTGCTGAGGTAGATCTGAGTGTCATCGGCATAACAGTGGAAGTTCAGGTTGAATTGGCGGAGTATCTGACCAAGGGGGAGGATGTAAATGATGAAGAGGAGGGGGCCGAGTACGGATCCTTGGGGAACGCCTTGGGTGACTGTGGCTGTTGCAGAGGTGTGATTATGAAGAGAGATGAAGTGGGATCTGTTGGAAAGGTAGGAACGGAGCCAGCTGAGTGCAATACCTTCGATACCAAGGTCTTTGACCTTGGTATCGATGAAATATGTGCAATGAAATATAGCACATTTCATTTAAATGAAATTTTTGCGATGCCATGCGAGGAGCACCAGAGGGTTAATGCTTTGAAAATTAAATATAATGTAATGTAATATAATACAATATAATATAATATAATGTAGTGATTAAACCCACAAACCTTCATTTCATATGACGCAAGATCTTTGTTTACAATAGTTTTGTTTTTATATTCTCTGGCAAAATGTGAATTTAAACTGGACAAATATTGCGATTGGATGGAATAGCCATGATCAGAAGATTGATCAATAACAGTGACAGGCCCGTTTCTATGTGAAATCAGTTTCCCTGTGTGTTTTCCTGTTGGATCAGTTGAAGTGTGTGTTTCTCAGGTTTCGTCACAGTCCGAACTGCTGGTATCTGCGGGACTGGAGCGTTCACAGCTGGTTCCGGCAGTGTCTGAAACACGGAGCCCGAGATAAAGCCCTTTACACACTGAAGAACAAGGTCCCCGCATGCTTTCACTTCACCAATGAATGACGTCTATGAGCTTCAACACACACTCTGTGCAATGCAGCGCCAGCGCGACACAAGTGTGTTTTGCTAGTTTCAGCCCGACAATCATTTTTATGTCCTGCGCCACGTTATTTAAATAGCAAATACATTTGCGCCCATCTGTGACCCATGAGCTGCTGGTCTGAGAACGAGTGTGTGTTCAGGAGTGTTGATGGAGCGTTGCAGTTTTGAGGAACTGAAATAGGCCGAGCGATTGACCAACTGAACCGTCTCTACAGTCAATGCACAATATTTGGTTTGTTATATAAAGAGCGCGTTAGTAATATGAGTCTATAGATGGGTCAACAACGCACTACACTCTGCTTATTACACACACACACACACACACTTCTTATTACACACACTCTGCTTATTACACACACACACACACACTGCTTATTACATACACACACACTCTGCTTATTACACACACACACACACACACACACTGCTTATTATACACACACACTCTGCTTATTACACACACACACACACACACACACACACACACACACTGCTTATTACACACACACACACACACTGCTTATTACACACACACACACACACACTGCTTATTACACACATACACTGCTTATTACACACACACACACACACACACTGCTTATTACACACACACACTGCTTATTACACACACACACACACTGCTTATTATAAACACACACTCTGCTTATTACACACACACACACACACACTGCTTATTACACACACACACTCTGCTTATTACACACACACACACACACACTGCTTATTATACACACACACTCTGCTTATTAAACACACACACACACACTGCTTATTACACACACACACACTGCTTATTACACACACACACACACTGCTTATTATAAACACACACTCTGCTTATTACACACACACACACACACACACACTGCTTATTACACACACACACTCTGCTTATTACACACACACACACACTGCTTATTATAAACACACACTCTGCTTATTACACACACACACACACTGCTTATTACACACACACACTCTGCTTATTACACACACACACTCTGCTTATTATACACACACACTCTGCTTATTACACACACACACACACACTGCTTATTACACACACACACACACTGCTTATTATAAACACACACTCTGCTTATTACACACACACACACACTGCTTATTATACACACACACTCTGCTTATTACACACACACACACACTGCTTATTATACACACACACTCTGCTTATTACACACACACACACACTGCTTATTATAAACACACACTCTGCTTATTACACACACACACTCTGCTTATTACACACACACTCTGCTTATTACACACACACACACACACACTGCTTATTATACACACACACTCTGCTTATTACACACACACACACACTGCTTATTATACACACACACTCTGCTTATTACACACACACACACACACTGCTTATTATAAACACACACTCTGCTTATTACACACACACACACACACACTGCTTATTACACACACACACTCTGCTTATTACACACACACACACACACACTGCTTATTATACACACACACTCTGCTTATTAAACACACACACACACACTGCTTATTACACACACACACACACTGCTTATTACACACACACACACACTGCTTATTATAAACACACACTCTGCTTATTACACACACACACACACACACACACTGCTTATTACACACACACACTCTGCTTATTACACACACACACACACACTGCTTATTACACACACACACACACTGCTTATTACACACACACACACACTGCTTATTATAAACACACACTCTGCTTATTACACACACACACACACACTGCTTATTACACACACACACTCTGCTTATTACACACACACACTCTGCTTATTATACACACACACTCTGCTTATTACACACACACACACACTGCTTATTACACACACACACACACTGCTTATTATACACACACACTCTGCTTATTACACACACACACACACACTGCTTATTACACACACACACACACTGCTTATTACACACACACACACTGCTTATTACACACACACACACACTGCTTATTATAAACACACACTCTGCTTATTACACACACACACACTGCTTATTATACACACACACTCTGCTTATTACACACACACACACACTGCTTATTATACACACACACTCTGCTTATTACACACACACACACTGCTTATTATAAACACACACTCTGCTTATTACACACACACACTCTGCTTATTACACACACACTCTGCTTATTACACACACACACACACACTGCTTATTATACACACACACTCTGCTTATTACACACACACACACACTGCTTATTATACACACACACTCTGCTTATTACACACACACACACACTGCTTATTATAAACACACACTCTGCTTATTACACACACACACACTGCTTATTACACACACACACTCTGCTTATTACACACACACACACACACACTGCTTATTACATACACACACACACACACACACACACACACTGCTTATTACACACACACACACACACACACACACACACACTGCTTATTAAACACACACACTCTGCTTATTACACACACACTCTGCTTATTACACACACACTCTGCTTATTACACACACACACACACACACTGCTTATTACATACACACACACACACACACACACACACTGCTTATTAAACACACACACTCTGCTTATTACACACACACTCTGCTTATTACACACACACTCTGCTTATTACACACACACTCTGCTTATTACACACACACACACACACACACACTGCTTATTATACACACACACTCTGCTTATTACACACCAACACACACACTGCTTATTACACACACACACTGCTTATTAAACACACACTCTGCTTATTACACACACACACTCTGCTTATTACACACACACACTCTGCTTATTACACACACACACACTGCTTATTACACACACACACACACACACTGCTTATTACACACACACACACACACTGCTTATTACACACACACACACACTATGCTTATTACACACACACACACTGCTTATTACACACACACACACACACACACTGCTTATTACACACACACACACACACACTGCTTATTACACACACACACACACTCTGCTTATTACACACACACACACTGCTTATTACACACACACACACACACACACTGCTTATTACACACACACACACACTGCTTATTATAAACACACACTCTGCTTATTACACACACACACACACTGCTTATTACACACACACACTCTGCTTATTACACACACACACACACACACTGCTTATTACACACACACACACACTGCTTATTAAACACACACTCTGCTTATTACACACACACACTCTGCTTATTAAACACACACACTCTGCTTATTACACACACACACACACACTGCTTATTACACACACACACACACACACTGCTTATTACACACACACACACGGCTTATTACACACACACACACACACTGCTTATTACACACACACACACACACTCTGCTTATTACACACACACACACACACTGCTTATTACACACACACACACACTGCTTATTACACACACACACACACACTCTGCTTATTACACACACACACACACACTGCTTATTACACACACACACACACACTGCTTATTAAACACACACTCTGCTTATTACACACGCACACTCTGCTTATTACACACACACACTCTGCTTATTACACACACACACTCTGCTTATTACACACACACACACTGCTTATTACACACACACACACACACTGCTTATTACACACACACACACACGGCTTATTACACACACACACACACACTGCTTATTACACACACACACACACTCTGCTTATTACACACACACACACACACACACTCTGCTTATTACACACACACACACACACACACTGCTTATTACACACACACACTGCTTATTAAACACACACTCTGCTTATTACACACGCACACTCTGCTTATTACACACACACACTCTGCTTATTACACACACACACTCTGCTTATTACACACACACTGCTTATTACACACACACACACACACTGCTTATTACACACACACACACGGCTTATTACACACACACACACACACTGCTTATTACACACACACAAACACTCTGCTTATTACACGCACACACACACACTGCTTATTACACACACACACACACACTGCTTATTACACACACACACACACACTCTGCTTATTACACACACACACACACACACACTGTATATTACACACACACACACACACTCTGCTTATTACACACACACACACACTCTGCTTATTACACACACACACACTGCTTATTACACACACACACACACACTGCTTATTACACACACACACACACACTGCTTATTACACACACACACACACTCTGCTTATTACACACACACACACACACTCTGCTTATTACACACACACACACACTGCTTATTACACACACACACACACACACTCTGCTTATTACACACACACACACACACTGCTTATTACACACACACACACACACTGCTTATTAAACACACACTCTGCTTATTACACACGCACACTCTGCTTATTACACACACACACACACACTGCTTATTACACACACACACTCTGCTTATTACACACACACACACACACTGCTTATTACACACACACACACACACTGCTTATTACACACACACACACACACACTGCTTATTACACACACACACACACACACTGCTTATTACACACACACACACACACACACACACACACACTGCTTATTAAACACACACTCTGCTTATTACACACAAACACTCTGCTTATTACACACGCACACTCTGCTTATTACACACGCACACTCTGCTTATTACACACACACACTCTGCTTATTACACACACACACTCTGCTTATTACACACACACACTCTGCTTATTACACACACACACTCTGCTTATTACACACGCACACTCTGCTTATTACACACACACACTCTGCTTATTACACACACACACTCTGCTTATTACACACGCACACTCTGCTTATTACACACACACACTCTGCTTATTACACACACACACTCTGCTTATTACACACACACACACTGCTTATTACACACACAGGGATGCGCAGAGTCACAGAAACATGCCAAATATTAAAAATAAAAGGATTACAATGTAAAAGATGATTATAGTATACATAAAGAGTATACATATACTCTCCCTCATGTTGTTCAACCCCGTAAGACCTTCGTTCATCTTCGAAACATGAATTAAGATATTTGTGATTAAATCTGAGAGCTGGATCACTCCTACATAGGCTTCTAAGGGATTGAAACTTGTTCCCCGAAACGTTATTAAAGACATCGTTAAAATAGTCCGAGTGACTACAGTGGCTCAATCTTAAGTTTATCAAGCGACGAGAATACTTTTTGTGCGCAAAAACAAACAAAAATAACGACTTTATAGAGCTGCACGATTATCACAAAAATCATAATTGCCGATTATTCCCTTGAAATTGTAATTGCGATCATTAATTACGATTATTACAATTTACATTGAATATATATAGGTGTATTATAATACATGTTTACACAAAAATTGTTAACACACACACAAGTACTGTCCCCCTTTACTAAACATCAATTGTAAGAATGACTAATAGTAAAGACTACTAATAGATAAACATTAGGACAATGCTAAAGAAATTAAATAGCAGTCCCAAACTAGTTTTTGTTAATACAATGTTGATATGAGCCACCACAGTCATTTAAAAATATGAAAAATAACACAAAGTGAAAATAAAGTGGCATTTTTGGGGTTATGGAAACGACACTTACCATGGTGAATACACAATACTAACAAGAACTGTTAATGAAACAGCTCCTGGTGAATAGAATGAAAATCACGCCTGCATGCAAATCCTTCTCAGCTAACACGTGATTTATTGGTGTTTTACTTTTATTTCGTGACTTACTAATTTACATTGTAACGACGTTGTCCGTAGTTTCTTTTGCACTTTATACAGTGAAGCGATACACAGCGCGCGCCGCCGCATTTGCGCGTGCAATTGAAGAGTGTGCGCTACGAGCACAGTATAACGGCTGACAGGACAGTAAAGTCCGTTTTTCTGAGGTGAAAGACTTTTTATTTCAGCGTACACTTACGTCACTGCCTGGTATGTCATATAGTGCTGGGTTTTCTGAAGTAGTCGTGATTCGCCTCTTATTACATAATCATGCTCTAAACACACACACACAGAGTGGATTTTCTTTTGTAATCGCGGCTTTGAACGATTATGAATCGTGGCATCCGTAATCGTAATCGCGATTAGAAATTCGATTAATTGTGCAGCCCTACGACTTTATTTCAACTATTGATTTCCTTCTCTGTGGGCGTCGAGTGAGTTCACTAGTGTAACAGCGCTTCTGTGTTGTACGTCACACGCATCACACACATGACCAGCGTCGGCCAATAGTGAGCCTGCATGTGACGTACAACAGAAGCGCCGCGCTGTTACACTAGTGAACTCACTCGAGGTTCAATCCCTTAGAAGCCTATGGAGGAGTGATCCAGCTCTCAGATTTAATCACGAATATCTTAATTCATGTTCCGAAGATGAACGAAGGTCTTACGGGGTTGAACAACATGAGGGAGAGTAAATACTGACAGAATTTACATTTTTGGGTGAACTATCCCTTTAAACATGTATTTGTAGCTGATCAGATGTGTTGTTGTCTTGCAGGTTCAGTTCGGCATGTTTCCTGACGACTTCACCTTTAATCTTCTGATCGACTCCTTTATAAAGGACAAAGACTTCAAGGGTTTGTAATTCTGTTTTTGCCACATGAATCCTGTGTAAGTTCATTTGTTGGGCATGAATCTCACGTTGCATGTTGACTCCAGGAGCGTGTTCAGTGGTGGAGGAAGTGATGCTTCAGGAGTCGTTCGAGAGAGTCTCCACACAGATACTGTCGCTTTACGCTCTCAGCAAATATCTGGCAACCAAACCTGAACTCAGCGTAAGTCAAACGGCAAAGAAATGAGCTTCTTCCTCAATGTTTCTGTCTGGTGTTCCTGCACAAACATCTAAACATTATTAAATCAAGATTTACTGGTGAAGAAAAATGACTGAAAACATTAAGATAAAGATATTTTAAATGAAGTGAGTTTGTGCTTAAAACAAGAAAAAGAAAAATTCTAATGGGGTCAGAAAAATAATCTTATTTTCCTTTTGAATTAAGTTGATTTTTCTGATTTGGCAGATATTTGTTCCTGGATTATTATTATAACTGAAATGAAAACCATTTTTGTTGCTTGAAACTTAAATAAAATGTAATATTAAAAAAAGGTGAATTTTATTTCCCATCTTCGTTTAGTTTAGGTTGACGTACTAAAAAACATTAAAAATGAGATTAATGAATAAAAACTATTAAATAAAAATAAAAACATAGGAAAAACACATAAAATTACTACAAATATTACTGAAATTAAAATATAAACATGAAATCTAATTCAAAATATTCATAACTATATCTCAATTATACTAAAATAACACTGATTTGTTCTTGTTTTAAGCACTTGTTTTCAGTCTTAATATCTGCAGTCATTTTTCTTCTCCAGTAAATATATCTTGATTTAATAATGTTTAGATATTTGTGATGGAAAACAAGACAGAAACACTGAGGAAAACATCATGTTTTGCAGTGTGGGAAAAACGGTGCATGCTATATTTTTGGTAAAAGGCAAAATAGATGAGAAAATTTTAATTGCAATACATTAAAATTACACTTTTTAATGAAATTTCGTATAAAACATTGAGTTCTATCAAACTTGGTTGACACGTGCTGTTGAATGATGCAATGTGTAACGCCGGCTGTGTGATTGTCCAGTGGCAGGAGGAGAGGATCATGGGAGCGTCTCTGATGTTGGTCGGATTGAAGCAGGAAAACTCTGTCGGCTTCAGCGCTCGGATTCTGGGACTCGCTCTCATCGGTGTGTGTTTTTAACAACGACAGCTTCACTGCACACATATCTAAACATCACACTGCAAAAAATGCTTTTCTTACTTTGTGTTTTTGTCTTGTTTCCAGTCCAAATATAAAGAAATTCTTAAAAAAAGATGCATTGCAACACCAAAAGCTATTATGTCTTGTTTTCTGGGGAAATAAATCAAAAATAAGTGATTTGTTGCTTAAAACAAGCAAAATGATCCGCCAGTGGGTGAGAAAAATAATCTCAATTCATACAGAAAGAAGATTATTTTGCTTGTTTTAAACTTATTTTTGATTTATTTCCCCAGAAAACAAGACATAATATCTTATGGTATTTTAATACTTTAGTAAATGCATCTTGATTTAATAATTTTTTTATATATTTGGACTGGAAACAAGACAAAAAAGCTAAGTAAGAAAAGCATTTCTTGCAGTGTAAGGGCAGATGGGAGTGTAAAGTTCTGCGGCTGATAAATTAATGTTAAATTAAAACAGCTCATATCCATGAGGAGCAACACAATCCACCAATCGCAGCATGTTAAGTGCAAAATACATGCTTTTTTGTGTTAAATAATGGAGCAAATACCAGTAAACTGCAAACCTTAGTCAGTCATGTGATTTGTTTAAATACTCTCTTCCCATAAACATTGTGTCTGAAAGGGAAACTCCTACAAATGCGTATGGAGTGATGCATTTACTTAGCAAGTCATTTAATTACCTTTAGTAAATTAGGGGATTACTTTTATTTTTTCTGTCATTTAATTACAGTCACTTCTGATGTAATTGCATTAAATACTTGACCAATTCTATATGCAACAATAGTGGATTTAACATCAAAATTTACCCTCTAATGTTAAAATGTATGTTTTTAATGTAACTAGTCAGATTAAGACTAATTTATGCAAGTTTATAATATTACTTTGAAAGATTTAAACGAGCCGTTTCATGTCTATCGTTGTATTGCTCAGCTGGACGAGGTTGATAGAAAGTAATTAGCGATGCAATGCTTTTTAGAGAGATTCCTCTAATTACACGGTTGAAGATGTTAGCTAGCAATGAATGACTTTTTTTAAGTTTTCACTGATCCTGGTTTAAGATGTTAGTAAATCTGGAGCTTTGTCTTGATATTATTTTATGAGTTTATGCTTAAAACTAGAAAAATATCTCAGTGGTTTGAGTGAATTAAGATTATTTTCATGACTCCTTTTGCAGATATTTGTTCTTGTTTTCAGCACGAGTACATTTTTCAGCCTTAGTATCTTCAGTTTTATAAATATCTTGATTTAAGTATGTTTAGATATTTGACATCATGTTTTTGCAGTGTTGATTTCATGAAGTCAGATTTAAATGTTCAGTGTGAAGGTTAATAATAGTGCAGGAGTTTATGAATAGTTCAGATGAATAGAGAAGCTGTGTGTGTGTTCTTGAACAGGTAAAGTGGAGCTGTCCAGAGGAATCCACGCTGTGTTTCACCAGATTCCCCTGATGTGGAGCTCGGGTTATCTCAGACGAGCTCTCGCTGTCATGAACACTGTGTGCTGCGACTTCACACACGTCAAGCTATCTGAGGAAGTCGTGAGTATCTGAAGCCATATCTAAATGACTGTAATGAGGGCTTGAAATGTTACATATCTCTCTTGCCTGAGGGAAAAGTTTAAAGAGAATCCACATAAATGATGTTCTTGAAGTAAACGTTTGAGATGCATAAACATAAACTCTGTTTTGGGGTCAGGATGAGATGTGAAGCTTTAGATGAACTCGCCAGAATAACCAGTTCTGCTTTTTCTCCATGTTCATCTTTCTTTATGTTGCTGTTTGATCATAAAAAAGTTATTCTCTATATCAGTGTCAGTGTTTCTGAATTCCTGAAACGCCTCTATTGTATCTTGAGTTTCTTCCGGGAACGAAACGCGTCACAAAATCCTCATTATACGCATATATCTATGCGCAGAATAAAGGGGCGGGGCCTGTTTGAGTTAGTTAGTAGTGTGTTAAACTGGCGGTTATGGTAAGGGGCGGGACATTTCTCAAACACACTCGAAGCGCTCGACCAATCACAACACACTGCTCCAGCCGACCAATCAGAGCACAGTGTGCTTTTCAGAAGGAGGGGCTTCATAGAGACAGGAAGTAAACAGAGCGTTACTGACAGACTGGGAAGAGAGGAGCCGCAACAATGGAGAATATGAGAAAAATAATCAACATTCATAGTTACAATTCTGACTTAAATATATGACATAAAAATGAAAAAAATTATGACTTTAAAGGTCATATTCTTAAATAAAAAGTTGAAATTCTGACTTCCAAGATTATGACAAAAAGTCAAAATTATGAAATATGTAGTCAGGATATTAAATATAATTGTAAAAAATTAAAAACACAAAAAAAAATAGAAGGATAAGTAAAAAAAAATCACATACAAGTCGAAAATTATGCCTTTAAAAGTCATATTCTTAAATAAAAAGAAATTCTTACTTTAATGTCAATTTTTACATAAAAATTTTAAATGTATTACATTTATGAGATAAGTTGAATACTACATTATGACTTAGTCAAAATTATGACATAAAAAGTATATTTAAAAAGTTAAAATTTTGACATACTAAGTCGGAATTATGATATAAAAAAGTATATTAAAAGGTTAAAATTCTGACTTAAATGTTTGACAAAAAATCAAAAACGACAGTAAAAAATATGACATACAAGTTGCAATTATGACTTAAAAAGTTGAAATTCTGACTTTTAAGATTATGACATAAAAACAAAACTGACATACTAAGTTGAAATGACAAAAAGTAAAAATTATGAAATAAGAAGTCATAATTATGATAATAAAAAGTCGAAATTCTGACTTCAAAAAATCATAAAAATGACACGCACTGAAATGATGACATAGAAGTCAAAATGCATGGAAACCTGTTCCAGAAGAGGCTAAAAACAACAAGACTTTGAGAAGAAGGATACAATGGCCTCTTTAACGTATGATGATGAATGTAAACCTTGAATGAGTCACTTTGATTAAACTCCTCTGTTAAATCAACACATGTAATGCATTGTGATGTTCTTGAGTGTTGAAGCATGTGTGTGTGTGTTTCAGCTGGAGTGTGTGGAGAAGATCCTGCAGGATCTGTCAGTGATTCCTGATGGACAGATCTCAGAGAACGACAGCGATGAGGAAGACACACTCGAGAGACTCACACTACCAGAGTACATGAAGCGCTTCCAGGTTAAACATCATCTTTCTCACACACACCTTCTAGACTTCTCACAGAGTGTGTAAGCGCTTGTTGGATTTCAGACGAAACTTAATGAATAACAAACATTATTAACAAATAACAAACAAGCATTCTAAGTTTTTGAAATGATCAACATGATCTGATAAACTGTAAACCCTAACGCTCAAAATAATTAACTGGTTTGAGTTGGACAAACTTAAATTAAAGTAATTAGTTCAGTCAGATTAACTTTTATGAGTATTTAGCACTTTCTTTTTCTTTCAAGCTCACAGAACGGATATATTTCAAGTAAACTGAACTGTTTCATTGTTTTGAGTTTTATTAAATTGTTTCTTTTAATTTAGATGAACTTAAGTTTAACTGAAACGTCCAGGATGTCTATTTCCCAGCATGCTTTGCCAATGGCACTCGAAAGGGAGAGTAAATGCTAAAATTAAGTGTAATATAATGTTTTTTTGTGCAAGATTAATGTTAAGTGTGTGATTTAGTAGTGATTAATCTTTTGTTATGCTAATTTAGAAGAATTTCTGTTAACGTTGGTTTTAGGATAGTTACATCATGGATTTGAGTGATGCATGAGCTTTATCAGAGAAAATAAAACCTTTGAAATGCTGCAAGTGCTACTGTATAACGTACTATTGTTAACATGTTAATAAATTAGTATGTTAGCAAACTAGCTTGTTAAAGCTAGCTAAGTTTATACTAATAAAAGTGTTCACATTGAGATTACATGAAAGTTTTAAGTTAACAGTTAAAATATAAAATATATCGTTTAAATCTTTCAAAGTAATATTATAAACTTGCATAAATTAGTCTTAAAATCTGCTAGTTCTGCTTACTTAAACGTTGAATTTCTTAACTTAAAAAATTTGAGGCAACTGATTGCCTTAATTGTTTTGAGTTTTGCCAACTTATTCGGGATTACAGTAAAAGTGTTTCAGTGTAACTGTACAAACTTCAGCTCGAGCTTCACGAGTCTTTCTGTGTCAAATCTCAACTGATTTTATCAAGTAAACACAAGAATAACTTTCATATTTTTCGTAATATTTCAGCTGGACTGAAGCAGCTTCGCTTTACTTGATTATCTGTTATTTTTTAAGAAAAATCATGTATCAAATATGATTATCAGGGTTTTGAGGAACGTTTATTTGTTCATCTCTCAATCATCATTGTATTGCATGTCGCATTATGTAACTACAGAGCTTTGATCATAAAACTAAGCATTTAAATATAATCTTACTAAGACATTATTGGTAGATATTAATATTTATATGCATTTTATGTCAATATTCTGCTATGCTGTTATAATCTCATTGATTTACATTACATTTACAAGCATCTGAATTTCATGTAAATATCAGCATATTTTTGCTCAGTTTAAGTCTCTGAATAAAACTGTTTTTCATCCATATTCTCACTAATTTAGACTATATGAGCCAAATTTGTGCTTTAAACAAGAAAAAACAAAACAAATATATGCCAGAAAATAATCTTGTTTTCCACTTGAATTAAGTTTATTTTTCTGACTCCATTGTCAGATATTTGTTCTTGTTTTAAAAACAAACTCACTTCATTTTGGTGCATTTTTCAGTGTTAATATAATCAGTCATTTTGTCATCTTGATTTAATAATGTTTCGATATTTGTGCTGGAAAACAAGACAGAAATACTGAGAAAGAACTTTTTTTTTTTTTGCAGAGTTCGTTTTTCCAATGTTTTTGTTTTATTTTTAAATAGTTTTACAACATACAACAAAACTAAATGGGAAATAATTAAATATAAATAATTAAGCTATTTTTTTTTAATATATTATTTTATTTCAGTTAACATATATTTCATTTCAAGTATCAAAAATGGTTTTAGTTTCAGTTATAACAACAACCCAGAAACAAATATCTGGCAAATCAGAAAAATCAACTTAATTCAAGGACAAATAAGATTATTTTTCTGACCCCATTAGCGTTTTTCTTTTTCTAGTTTT
This sequence comes from Siphateles boraxobius, assembly GCF_051911475.1. Taxonomy (NCBI): domain Eukaryota; kingdom Metazoa; phylum Chordata; class Actinopteri; order Cypriniformes; family Leuciscidae; genus Siphateles; species Siphateles boraxobius. Next base: position 857,463 of record NW_027509202.1, on the reverse strand, counting down.
AAGCACAAACTCACTTCATTTTGATTAATTTTTCAGTCCTAATATCTTCATTCTGATTCATTTGTTCAGTCCTAATATCTTCATTTTGATTCATTTTTCAGTCCTAATATCTTCATTTTGATTCATTTGTTCAGTCCTAATATCTTCATTTAGATTCATTTTTCAGTCCTAATATCTTCATTTTGATTCATTTTTCAGTCCTAATATCTTCATTTTGATTCATTTTTCAGTCCTAATATCTTCATTTAGATTCATTTTTCAGTCCTAATATCTTCATTCTGATTCATTTTTCAGTCCTAATATCTTCATTTTGATTCATTTTTCAGTCCTAATATCTTCATTTTGATTCATTTTCAGTCCTAATATCTTCATTTTGATTCATTTTCAGTCCTAATATCTTCATTTAGATTCATTTGTTCAGTCCTAATATCTTCATTTTGATTCATTTGTTCAGTCCTAATATCTTCATTTAGATTCATTTTTCAGTCCTAATATCTTCATTTAGATTCATTCATTTTTCAGTCCTAATATCTTCATTTTGATTCATTTTTCAGTCCTAATATCTTCATTTTGATTCATTTTTCAGTCCTAATATCTTCATTTTGATTCATTTTTCAGTCCTAATATCTACATTTTGATTCATTTTTCAGTCCTAATATCTTCATTCTGATTCATTTTTCAGTCCTAATATCTTCATTTTGATTCATTTTTCAGTCCTAATATCTTCATTTTGATTCATTTTCAGTCCTAATATCTTCATTTTGATTCATTTTCAGTCCTAATATCTTCATTTAGATTCATTTGTTCAGTCCTAATATCTTCATTTTGATTCATTTTTCAGTCCTAATATCTTCATTTTGATTCATTTGTTCAGTCCTAATATCTTCATTTAGATTCATTTTTCAGTCCTAATATCTTCATTTAGATTCATTCATTTTTCAGTCCTAATATCTTCATTTTGATTCATTTTTCAGTCCTAATATCTTCATTTTGATTGATTCATTTTTCAGTCCTAATATCTTCATTTTGATTCATTTGTTCAGTCCTGATATCTTCATTTTGCTGCTTGTTTTTTAATAATGTTCTGATATGTGCGCTGGAGAGCGAGAGGAAGAAGTGTAATCTGTGATCATGTGTCTTCAGGAGCTGAAGGATCGTCTCGTGTCTCAGGATCAGACGGACTCGAGGAGCCTGGAGTCGCTGGTGTCGGATCTGACCCAGGAGACACTGCTGGGCTGTGAGGAAGCGGATCTGGCCCAGTACCGGCAGACGCTGGGTGACTGGGAGGCCGAGAGACACCAGCTCATCCAGAGAGAGAGAGAGACGAAGGAGAAGAACCAGAAGGAGCGTCTGAACAAACAGCGGGTCGGTGCGGCCCAGTGAACCACAGCCATTGTTTCTCATGTTTATTGTCTTTGGTTGGGTGGATTGAGATAAAGATTTGTGTGTTAATATTATTTGGATTATTTTTCAACGGCCGGTAAATCTGAACAGAATAAATAAACGATGAAAATACTCTTATTTAGTCTGTCTTTTCATACTGTACGCACTGAAATAACAGGATTTATGTCTTTATAAGAAGTGTCTTCTGTTCACTAAATCAAATCAAAAATTCATTAAAAACAGTGAAATATTATTCTAATGTAAATCATCTGTTTTCTATGTGAATATATAGTAAAGTGTAATTTATTCCTGTGATCAAAGCTGAATTTTCAGCATCATTACTCCAGTCTTCAGTGTCACATGATCCTTCAGAAATCACTATAATATGATGATTTGATGCTCAAGAAACATTTATGATTATTATCATGTTCATATTTCTGTAGAATCAGTGATACATTTTATTTTTCAGGATTTTTTTAAATTACACTTTACTATATATTCACATAGAAAACAGTTGATTTACATTATAATATTTCACTATTTTACTGTATTTTTATGACATAAATGCAGTTTTAGACACTTATTTCAGCAACATTATTCTGATTATTATTGTCTCTTGTCTCAGCTGTCAGTTCATTCTTCAGTTTTGTGTGTGTGTGTGCGTGTGTGTGTGTGTGTGCGTGCGTGCGTGCGTGCGTGCGTGTGTGTGTGTGTGTGTGTGTGTGTGTGTGTGTGTGTGTGTGTGTGTGTGTGTGTGTGTGTGTGTGTGTGTGTGTGTGTGTGTGTGCGTGCGTGCGTGCGTGCGCGTGTGTGTGCGTGTGTGTGTCGTCTCATGTATTACACACACTGTAATCGATCCGCTTCCAGCTCAAACAATCCGGCGCTTCTGCTGTAATTCTGCACCTTCATGTTTAGTGTTTCTTGATGGCGACGTCGTTCCCTTTCCTGCAAACACACACAATCCCTGCGGACAAAACACATTCTGTTCTGTGGCTTATCAGGAGACTCGGACAAAAGGGCCCGAATCACACATCTGACGCTGTTTCAGGAATTCTTATATTTTTCTAGTGAATTTCGAAGAGATTCTGCTGATGTAATTGGTGGAAAACTCTTTCCTAGTGTAAAACAAGATGCACACTGTATAATGAGTGTGATATCAATCTGTCTTTATATGTGTTTATAGATTTAGGAAGCTTTTTCCTCACACTACGATTTTGCAGAATTGTGATCCTGCAAAACATTACAATATTCCTGTCTCGTTTTACAGCACAAATATCGAAACATTCTTAAATCAAGATACATTTACTGGAGAAGACGCAAAAGGACTGAAGATATAAATAAATGAATCAAAATGAAGTGAGTTTGTGCTTAAAACAAGAACAAATATCTGACAATGGAGTCAGAAAAATAAACTTAATTCAAAGGGAAACGAGTTTAGCAGAAATATGTGAGTTGTCAATCATATTTTGTGGATGAAGTGGGCGGTAATCAGGAGGTTATTATCCCACCAAATTTGATTTGTGAAATTTATGGCGTGTCATATTTAATATAAACCATACGCCATAGGAAGCGGTTTCATGTATCATCTCTTAACTGACAGGTACAAAATGAATCAAATGTATTCTGGGCCTTTTTATCCAGTAATTTCATTAAGATGGAGGACAGAGTGAGCTTTAATTTGATTGGTTCTTGGTATCAAGCGACCGTTTCCTCTGCTCTGTTTAGTTTTTCATGTGAAAATGATTTCTTTGGGCTGTTCCGGCACGTAACCCAAAACTCTGAGAGTGATATGAATCTGAGGCTGATTCGAATCATGTGAAGCTGAAATCTCATTTAGATCCTGATTAAAGCTGTTCCCTCTATATCTGCAACAACTCGGTACATAAACCGCTGTAATTCAGGACTTTCTACTTCAAGTCAGACTTTGAACAAGATTAATGACTATATTTTGGTAAATTTACAATATAAACCTTAAACTGCAAAAACCTGATGTTCTTCCTCAGTGTTTCTGTCTTGTTTTCCAGCACAAATATCTAAACATTCTTAAATCAAGATACATTTACTGGAGAAGAAGCAAAATGACTGAAGATGTTAATTGTTGATTAATAAAATAGTGATCAAAATGCTTAAAACAGGAAGAAAAAAATATCTGCCAATGGTGTTAGAAAAATGTTTCCTCTTTGAATTAAGTTTATTTTTCTGACCAAATTGTCAGATATTTGTTCTTATTTTAAGCATAAACTATTTTAAGCATTATTTTTTTCAGAGAACAAGACTTTTTATATATTTGTACTGGCTGTCAAGTGTTTAAAGTTTTTAATGTAATTAATTACATGATGTGCCGATTAATTAATCGAACCCCAAGCGATCTTTTAAAGTCATTATTGTGTTTAATGCAAAAACATTGAATAGACATTACAAAAAATAGTTTTAGAAATAAATATTTTGATTCAACAAAGAATTTATATTTTTAAAGTCCCCCTGTGTGAAAATCCAGCTTTTAATGTTGCTTATATGTCTATGTGGTGTTTTTAATATGCTTTAAGACAAAGCATGTGTAAATTCATAAGTCGACAGCATTGCTGAGTATTTTCTCCTTAAAACTGCAGTGAACCAAAGACAGTCTCAAAAACACGCTTTGAAATCGCTGGTGTTTCTGACGTCACAAACTACCTTGTAACCAATCAGATCAACGTGTGATCGTCAACCAGTGGATCTCTGAGTGAGTGAGTGAGTGAGTGGAGGCGGGGCTCATTTGCATATTCATAGAACCGCGCATACTAAATGAGGCAAGGGTGTCAAGTTAAATATGTCATTTCAAAGATGAGTTTTAAGGGATAACATTATTGACTACATGGTGATTTTTAAGGTAAAAATGTGGCCATAATGTTTTTTTCAGACGTGGCATTCAGGTTTATTTTACACAGATTGTTTAATGCAGCTCAGAGGTGCATGAATATGAATAGAAAATTAAATGATTCTATAAATATGAAAGGAAAACAACCAGTAGGTGGCGGCAAATCACTGTCTCATTGAGTGAGTCATTGAATCATTCATTCAACCGATTCATTCAGAAACGAAGCGTGTGGCGTCTTAATGAATGAGTCACTGAATCAATGACTCACTCGAGTCGTTAAAAACAGTGGATTCATTCAGTAATGAATCACCGCTGTGTGTTTCTCAGAGACGCTACAGTTCTGATCTGGCTTCGTTTAGAACTACTTTCATTGGCAAAACTGGGCAAAAATATTGTGGACAATATTGTGTCTAAAATTTATAAAATCAATATCACATTTGCAATTGCTTTAGTTTTGACTGAGATATTGAGTCAGACATCAGCAGCTGCCAATCTAAACAGTTTACTTCTGATCTAGACAATACTGAGCTCTCTTTTGTTTAAGGACCATCACTAATATTTAACTGATGTTATCACAAGTAGAGCAAACATGCTCAAATCCTGTTCTCCATCAGATATAAAGATCATATGAATCATAGATGCACTTACAGTATGATCTCAGGCTGCAACATTATATTTAGACAATCATGGAATTCCAAAGAATCCTGGGAATTCCCTATGAAAGCTTTTTTAAAGTCCCCCTGAGTCAATCATTTTATTCTCTAAAACTAATCTTTGATCACCAAAATTACATTTTTAAAGTTTTTCTTTGAAAAAATGTAACTCGACACCCTTGCCTCATTTAGAATGCGCGGTTCTTTAAATATGCAAATGAGCCCCGCCTCCACTCACTCACTCACTCAGAGATCCACTGGTTGACGATCACACGTTGATCTGATTGGATAAAAGGTAGTTTGTGACGTCAGAAACACCAGCGATTTCAAACCGTGTTTTTGAGACTGTCTTTGGTTCACTGCAGTTTTAAGGAGAAAATACTCAGCAATGCTGTCGACTTATGAATTTACACATGCTTTGTCTTAAAGCGTATTAAAAACACCACATAGACATATAAACAACATTAAAAGTTGGATTTTCACGGGGCTCATTTGCATATTCATAGAACCGCGTGTGTATCCTTAAATCAAGCTATTTTAAGACAAAGATTTTTTTCAAGGAAAAAACATTTAAATATGTCATTTTGATGATCAAAGATGAGATTTAAGAGATAGTATTGACTACAGGGAGACTTAAGGTGTTGACTTAATTCATGTTAACAATGTGCCAAAACGTTATAACAAGCGATTTTATGTTAGCAATGTGTTAAACATGCTAGCAACGTACTAATTCATGCTAGCAATGTATTTAAATGTTACAAATGCAAAATATAAAATAATGTTAGACACACTAATGCTATGAAGCTTATAAACATGCGCGTGTGTGTGTGTGTGTGTGTGTGTTTGTGTGTGTGTGTGTGATACTGTATGGGCGGTTCAGTCACTCGTGACTTTATTCCCTCCACAGCAGAACTTACAACTCCTGGAAAATGAGAGCTAGAGAAGTGCTGAGAGTTTAGCAGAATCCCAGTTGAATTACTTCTAAATGTTTCATTTTTACTTCTAATATTTGGATCCCAGCCGAACATGGACGCGCAGAACAGCACCGCGGCGCGCGGGATCGAGCCCAGGATTCCCACCATTCCCGCCATCATGTTCATATTCGGGGTCATCAGTAACATAATCGCCATCATCGTGCTCTGCAAATCCAGAAGAGAGCAGAAGGAGAGCACTTTCTACACACTGGTCTGCGGTCTAGCGGTCACGGATCTTCTAGGAACAATCCTCGCCAGTCCAGTGACCATCGCTACATATGTAAAGGGCGCGTGGCCTGATGGAGACCCGCTGTGCCAGTACTTCGGATTTGTTTTGCTATTCTTCTCCCTGGCAGGGTTGAGCATAATCTGCGCCATGTCCATCGAAAGATACATCGCTATCAACCACGCGTATTTCTACAACGATTACGTGGATAAGAAACTCGCCGGAATTACGCTTCTCGCCATTTACGCATCAAACATCATGTTCTGCGCGCTCCCGAGCGCGGGTTTCGGAGAGGTTAAGATGCAGTATCCTCAAACCTGGTGCTTTATCGACTGGAGGACCAATGTCAGCACGCATGCCGCGTTCTCCTACATGTACGCGGGCTTCAGCTCGCTCCTGATCCTGGTCACGGTGATCTGTAACGTGTTGGTGTGCGGCGCGCTCATCCAGATGCACCGGAGCTTCGTGCGGCGCACGTCTCTCGGCACTGACCCGTTCCGAGCGTCTGATCCCGGCAGGAGAAGCAGCTTCGGCCGCCTGGCAGGCGCGGAGATCCAGATGGTGATTCTCCTCATCGCAACATCTGCTGTCGTGCTCATTTGCTCCATTCCACTCGTTGTAAGCTCTCGGAACACATTGTGTCTGCTATATCTCTCCAATTCTGCCTCAGATATGACCGTATTATCGGCAAAACAAAAACTTTCTCACGATCTGCGTCGTGATTTTCCTTCAGTTTCCAGGTATTCTGGATTGTGCGACTAGAATGAATCAGAGAGGATGATGATAAAGTCTTAAAGGAATATAAATATGCTGAAATAGTGTTGGGTCACGATGTCATCTCACAAAATAAATATTTTGAAATACAGTATTGGTTCAAAACAAGCACTTTCTCACGATCTGCGTCGTGATTTTCCTTCAGTTTCATTTAACTATATAGTCTGACCTCATGACAGTGCGTATCTATAGCACTGATTTTATTTCTCGTGCTATTTATACGCCAAAATAGTTTTTGCGTGCATATGATGCGCACTTTATGGCGTGTAATACTCGCGCACTCCACATCCCTAATCCTAAAGTGCGTATCATATGCACGCAAAAACTATTTTTGGCGTATAAATGGCACGAGAAATAAAATTCGCCCTGTTTTCCAGTTTATTTTGATAATCCACTTTAGACATTTACTATAAGTAACTCTCATTTGAGAATGTTAGGTTATGGTTAGAGAATAAGTTAAGTTGTATAGTACTTAATCTCTCCTATTCTGCTTCCGGCCTCAGATATGACTGTGTTATCGGCAAAACAAGAACTTCCTCACGATCTACGTCGTGATTTTCCTTCAGTTTATTTTTTTAGCATTGTGCTACAGATTAGAATGAATTACAGAGGGTGATGATAAAGTCTTAAAGGAATATAAAAATGCTAAAATAATCTTGGGTCACGATGGGTCACAGCGATGCAGAAGAGGAACCATTTTTGGTTCCCCCAAATAATCTTTCAGTGAACAGTTCTTAAAAGAACCGTTTTTACAGTGTGAAGAACATTTAAAAAATCTAAATAATCCCTTTCCACCATAAAGATGTAATAGTTTTTTCGTGAAACCATTAAGAATAAAGGTTCGTCATTTAAACCTTTTTTCCCTCTTTAGATTCTAAAATATTTTTCACACTAAGAAAAAAATGGTTCTTTTAATAACTGATGACTGAAAGGTTGTTTTTTTTATGGCATCACTGCAATAAATATAGCCTATATATATATACGTCAACATCAGTATTTTGTTTCTTTAGCAATTCTTGTTGGTGGCATTTGAAATGATTACAAATCCCAAAGTAAAGTAAACAGAACCATAATTAGTATATACTTTGTTAGAATTAATAAATGGTACTTGCCATACTAAAGGAACAAAGATCTCCTGTAATGTGTCTGTGTTCAGATTGATGTTCATATTTTCATTTCTAAAGTCAGGCTTTTGACGCAAGGAAAAATACAATGTTGAAAATGAAACCTTTTAATGCTACTTATAATCATAATGTTTTATTCCTTTAGCATTTCAGTAAAAATGGACAAAATTAAAGTCCAGAACATTTCATTATAAAAAAAAAAAACTCCCAAAATTTTGAACATGTTTTATAGAAAAGTACGGGTTAATTGCACATTTGTAAGAATTTCTTATTATTACTAAACTTGATGATCACATTTACTTGCATTGTAACTTTTTTCTGTTTATTAATTTGTCTTTCAGGCCCCACATATTCACATGCAAAATGTTTTAATATGTTTGTCAAATGGACACTGAAAATGTTCAGTTTTAGGTCCAGGCGTTTCTAATCATGATGTTTTATTCCTTGATGCATTTCAGTAAAAATGGGCAAAATAATGTCCAGAACATTTCATTCTAAAAAAAAAAAATCCCAAAATTATGAACATTTAATATGTTTATAGTAAAGTATTTACTTGCACATTTGTAAGAATTTAATTGATGATCACATTTACTGATAACTTTTATCCGTTACCAATTTGTCTTTAAGGCCCCACTGCACTTATTCACATGCAAAATCTTTTAATAATATGTTTGTCAAATGCATACTGAAAATCTTTTTTTTTTTAGGTCCAGGTGTTTCTCAACCAGGTTTACAAGACGCCAGTGGAGAAAAGGCTGGATAGAAACCCAGATCTGCTGGCGATCCGGTTCGCCTCCACAAATCCCATTCTGGATCCCTGGATCTATATCCTCCTGCGTAAAGCTGTGCTCTCCAAGCTCATCGAGAACATCAAGTGTCTCTTCTGCAGGCTTGAGTCTCAGAGACGGCAGGGACAGGGAATGGAGGGAGCGCGTGTGTCCTCAATCTTCTCCAGAGACTCTCCGTTTGCTGTGTCTGGAGAACTCAACGAGCTCACTGAAGCCCCTGACACCTGTCAATCAAACCTCTGTCTGTCTGAAGCTCCTTCTCAATCCTCCCATCGCAACAGTTTAGACAGTCGCTCGAAAGAGCAGAGCTTACAGATGACTATAACCAACGAGACTTTCCAAGAGAAGAGCATTTAACTCTGAAGGACGCTTCTGGTTCTCTGTTCTGATCCAGCGTCAAGAGAAACTAAAACTGACGCTTTAACCTCCCGTTCACTGATTATTTATTTATTTGAGCGAATCTTCACTTTATCAGCTATAAAGTTACTCTTTAAGTCTTTATGAATAAAGGTTTTTTATTGGTTCCATGAAGAACCTTTAACATCCATGGAACCTTTCCATTCCATAAAAGAACTTTATAGTGGAAGATAAAAGTTTCTTTAGATTTATTAATTCTTGATTTAGAATCGTAACCCAAAAATTTTTTTCTGCACGCTTAAAAATAAAGGTTCTTTATTGGCGTTGATGGTTTCATTAAGAACCTCTAACATCCATTTCACTGAATCTGATTATTTATTTATTTGAGCGAACCATCAGTTTATCAGCTATAAAGTTACTTTTTAAGTCTTTATGCTCCTTAAAATAAAGGTTCTTTATCGGCATTGATGGTTCCATGAAGAATCTCTAACATCCAGGGAACATTTCCATTTCATAAAAGATCTTTATAGTGAAAAATAAAAGGTTCTTCAGATTTATCAATGCTTGATATTGAATCGTTCACTGTAAAGTTTTGGGAACCAAAAATGTTTTTGTGCACAAAAAAATCACTCTAAAAAAAATAAATGTTATTTATCGGCATTGATGGTTCCATGAAGAACCTCTAACATGGAACATGGAATCTTTCCGTTGCACTAAAGGTTCTTTATAGTGGAAAAACAGGTTCTTCTGATTATTAACGTTCTTTACAATACACTTAAAAATAAAGGTTCCAAAATATATATATTTTTCTTTTTTTGTGCAGTTGACCATATACAGTAGAAGAACCATTTTTGGTTCCCCAAAGAACCTTTCAGGGATCAGAACCATTTTTTCTTTTTTCGTGACTGAACCATTTTTTTTTTTTGTGGTTCTTCATGGAACCATCGATGCCAATAAACAACCTTTTTTTGTAAAACGTGAAAATTGGTTCTTCCATGGCATTGCTGCAAAAACCCTTCTTTTAGAGGCTTTATTTGTAAGAGTGTAAGGACTGTTTTGATCGGTTTGGACAGTACACACGTGTTTGTTTTTCCAGAAGAGTTCAAATCAGTCACATTAAGATCAACAACAGTCGAGCCCTGCAGGAAATAACCTAGCCGAGATGTTTTCATTAAAACCTTTCCAGTTTCTCTTTGCGTCCTGCTTCCCAAACAGCGGATAAATAAATACGTTTGTCCAGGGGCCTATACCATGAAGCCGGTTTAGGTCGCTAGCCAGCTATGTTTCAGTTTAGTTTGCGTCAACCCTGGGTTTAAGGCACCATGAAAGTGGATTGGCTTTTAGCAGTGTTCATCGCCATAGTAACTTACGCTACACGGCTAACCTGGTCCGGGTCAGGTTATGTTCTAGGTGAGAGGTTGCAAACCGAACTTGGACCAATCAGCTGTGAGCAAAGTGTCACATGACTGATGCGATACATTCACTCCACCTGTTTCTACTCCAAATTAAAGGTCACTACATAGCAAATGATTTTTACAGACAAAATCGTCTGGTTTTTAGTGATGCATATTTAGAATAATACATTTGTATGATTTAGATATTATTTATGTAATTATTATACCCTTTATCACACATGTACAATTTTAGTTCATCAATTATTATTACGCAGTTTAAATGAATAAATATATAAAGGTAATATAAATACGCTTTAGCATCAATAGATGAAGCTATAAAATGACTACATGTGAGTTTAAATGTTCAACTCTCTCTATACCTTTATCAGCTGTATAAAATAACTTCACAACTTTTACTTGCACTGATATACAGTAGCGAGACTTTTTCTTCTAGTTGTCCTCTTTCATAGACAGCTGTTTTCTTCTTGCTGTGTAAATTTGTTTACATTCTTACTATTTTAATACTTTTATTTAATAAGTGAATTTCGCTGCTTCTCTCGCGAGAAATTAATCTCAGTTTCACTCTTTCTCAGCGTGTGATTGGCTGTTCGCTACTGATGTCACACTTAAACTCCTAAACTCAGGATCAAAGCCTGGGTTGACAGAGAAAGTTGATGATCAGCATCATGTGACCAACAAAGCCTGGTTGGATTGGTTTGGTTTTGTCAACTCTAAACTAATCCTGTAACCCTGAGTTTGTTCCACTACCATCATGGTACAGGCCTCAGGTGTGAGACGCTTCATCACCTGATCATAAACAGATCCCAGACAACAAACCTGTCCGAAGGTTCCCAATGTTCTCGACACATTAATAATGCACAGTTTTAAAAAGAAAAGTTTCTTTGTTGTGTGAATCTAATGAATTCATTCCATTCCATCAGTTTGCAAACATTAACGGAATGTTACTTTTGAATGTAACATTCTAACATTCTGAAATAAATAGTAACATTTAAATGGAATGTAACTTTTCAATGTAACATTCCGAAGCAAATAGTAACATTTATACAATAAGGAAATGTTACTTTTGATTGTCATTTAAACATTCTTAAACTAGTAGTAACTTTAAAAAAAAATGTTAGGCGAATGTCCAACTAAAATGTTTCAGATCATTTTTTATTAACTTAGAGAATCTTGCCAGAAAGTTCTCAGAACGTTCCCTGTTCGCTGGGAAAATCCTTCCAGAAATATCTTAGGGAAATAGAAGCATGAAATGTTTTGTTAAAAAGATCCCAGAATCATCAGTGAATGAAAAGATTCCTCTGAGAAAGTTGCGGAAGGTTTTGATTTGTAAAGCAGCTTTATGATTTATTGTTTCTGGTGATGATGTTTGTTCATGACAGGCCCTTTTTCCACTCAGTCTCATCGTTGTTTTAGGCTCAGACTATTAGATAACAGAGAAGACTTCTAATCGAACGTGATTGAGTTCAGTGTGAGAATCAGCAGACGCCTGCCACACACACACACACACACACACACACACACACACACACACACACACACACGGTGCTTCAGGCCAGGAATCTGACAACCTCCGTGTCCTTCTGATCCTTTAATAAACATTTTTTACACTCAGGATACGGATGTCGTTTGCAGGCTTCATAACCCGTGAGATGAAACTGTTCCCATGAAATGTTTGCTAATTATACTTAATCTTTGTTTACAATCACACAGACCAAAACAAATATGACCGCTGCTCTGTCCGGCTCTCCTGTAATATACAGTAGATACAGTATTGATTACATGAGATTCCAAGGTTTTTCCCAAAAGAGGGTTTTTCATGTTTTTCATGTTTTTCAACCATATGATGCCGATAAAGAAGCTTTATTTTAAAGAGTTTAGTCCAGATCTGCTATTGAACGGCTTTGGCCTTTCTGGTGACATCTGAACTGATCACAAATCAGAAAGTAAAGAAAAACAATAACCATAATCAACATATATTTTGTTAGATTTGATAAATGGTATTTTTTTCTTTTTTAAAGTTGCACTATGTAACTTTTTGTTCAAGATTTAAAAGAATGTAAATAATGATTAAATACATAATCAATTCTTCCAAAGCGTGTTTTTGTCTTAGCCTAGATGTTTTATTGAACAGATAAACTCATATATCAGAGTTGATTATGGTTGTTGCGCTGCATGTTTTATTAATGGGTAAAGATAAAGTCTTCAGCTAGTCAGCTTGAGAAACTGTTATATCTCTTATACATATTAGTGAATGTTTTATGAGCAGCAGGATAATAATTTCTCTCTTTATATGTTTTTGATGCAATTGAACTATACAAATATAATGTTGAAATTAATTGAAGTCATACCTAAGCATTAGGGTTTTTTTTTTTTTTTTTTTTTGTCAGTAAAAACGGACAAAATTAGTGTCCAAAACATCTACAACATTTCATGAATAAATAAATAAGCAAATGATTAAAATAGGTTTTCTGTTTTTCACCTTTATAAAAAGTTTATCCATATAATGATTCTGATACTGTGTTTGATTTTAGATTTTAAAGAGTCTCTGTTTATATTATTATCCTGATGGATTAATAAATAATCACGAGTGTAAATGGGAAAAGTTGTTCCCATCAAGAGGATCTTTTCTTTAATGTTGCAGAAGAAGATTAATGTACAAGAGAACCAAAGCCAGAGTTATTGCGCTTCACATTAATAGTTTGTAAGAAATGAAAGTCCAATCTATCTTGAGCTTTGACAGTTTTACCTGTACGAGTGTCTCCATCATCTGGCCGCAAACCAGCATTGCTAGAATACATTCAATAATTAAAACTTTCTGCTTTGAAAAAAAGTGTTTTTTTATTGTTTTTATTTATTTATTTTTTGTTTTTCTGTTTTAAATCTTTATTTGAGTGTGCTGCACTCGAGCATACACTGAGAAACTCTTTATTTCTGCTGCCTTTATTTGTAGAGACAGGAAGTGATGTCATGAGCAGAGGGGAAACACACATCAGTAAGTATTATGATATTATCAGTAATTCTGATGAATTCTGTGATGCGCAGATAAGATCAACTTTTAATGATCTTCAAGCTGATTTCCTCACGACTTCAGCTCTTTATTTCCATTTTGTTCATTTTCTTAGTGTTGTGTAAATATAAGTTGGTAAAGCTAATCTGAGTTTGAGTATTATTTACTACCATTAATATAGTATTACTGTATTTATTAATATTTTTAATTCGTTTTTATTTTTCTGTTTTCATATTATTTTTAGTGTAAAGTTTAGTAATGTTGTTGTTGTTGTTGTTGTGTGTGTGTGTGTGTGTGTGTGTGTGTGTGTGTGTGTGTGTGTGTGTGTGTGTGTGTGTGTGCGTGCGTGCGTGCGTGCGTGCGTGCGTGCGTGCGTGCGTGCGTGCGTGCGTGCGTGTGTGTGTGTGTGTGTGTGTGTGTGTGTGTTTTACGGTTTTAGTATTTTTTACTTTAGCTTCAGTTCTAAACTAAACATAAATTAGAAATGTGGCCTTTAAGTAAAATAAAATAACTTATTATCAGTTTATTTAAATATAAACAATATAATTTTTTTGAAAATTTGCAGTGTTAGTAAAGTTTTAATGTTTGAGTCTTATTTTAGTGTAAATATGGCATTTATTAATATTTTGAATTATTTAATGTTTTCTGTTTTCACTTTAATTTCAGTAATTTTGTTGAGTTTAAAAAACAAAAGTCCATTTAGTTTCTATAATTTTCTTAAATTTCAGTTTCAATTTAGTTATTTTCAGCTTATTCAACTTTAAACTTAAATTAGAAACGGGGGCTTGGCAAACTAAAATGAAATGTTTTTGAATATTGTTACATGTGCAACACTTTACAATAAGGTTCATTAGTTAACATTAGTTAACTACCTTAGTTAACCTGAACTAAGAATGAACAATACTTATACAGCATTTATTAACCTTGGTTATAATATTAATTATTAATATTAATTTCAACATTTATTAATACATTATCAAAATCAAAGGTTGTATTTGTTAACTGTAAAGTAACATGAACAAACAATGAACAGCTGGATTTTTATTAACTAACATTAACAAAGATTAATAAAAACTGTAACAAATGTATTGTTCATGTTAGTTATTTGCAAAGGCATTAAGATAAGATGAGACTGTATAGTGCAAAAAACATGTATTATCTTCTGTAGAGCTGCTTTACAGATGAACTTCACACTGTTATTGAACAGCACTGAATCAACATTGAACTCCTTTACAGCAGAATTGAATTTCTCATATTTGATGATATTTGCATTATTGAATCTGTTTATTGCTTTGTAATTTTATTTTGACCATTTTTTCTGACTTTCATGGTTCTCCTTTGTTTTGCTAAAAGCATATAATAGCCTAACTATAATGTGAGAACTCGCTTCATAATTGATATTTCAGTTTATTGTCATATCAGCATCACCGGCTATTTCACGGCAGTACAACATAATGAACACAAACTTAGAAAAAAACATCACCTAATGTGAACTAATGAACCTTATTAAACCTTATGAACTAATGAACCTTAGTAAACCTTATGAACTAATGAACCTTATTGTAAAGTGTTACCGTGAGCTGTAGTCAATGACTGAGCAGTTCTCCTGTTTGAGTGACAGCTCATGTTTGATGGTTTACTCTCCCCTCAGTCACATGATGATGTTGTGTGTCATGTTTAATGAGGTCGACTGTCATCAAAGAAAGGGAAAAGCCCATCGACTGGAGATCTTCACCTGGCAGATCCACCGATCATCACAGGTCACACTCGTCCTCTTTCACAGTCAACAGTTAAAGTTACACCGTAGTAAATAAATTAAAGATGCCCTCGAAGCAGAAAAAAACACGACAGGCACAAGAAACCGAAGAAGAGGGGGAGAACGATGACGGAGAGGAGAAGAAATCAAAGTCGAGAAGGAAAGGTAAGATCAGCGCTCCAGATTGTGTCACTAAGAAGAAACAGAAAGACACTGAGGACACAGAGTCGGTCAGCGATGCATCCGAGCTGAGGAAGAGCCACAAAGGGCCGGAAAAGAAGAAGAAGAAGAAGAAGAAGACGAAGAAGAAAAGCTCTAAATCAAAGGATGAGGAGGTGAAGAGCAGCAGTGAGGAAGATGAAGATGAACACGAGTCGAAGAACAAACACAAGAACCTTCCGGATGTCGTTCAAGTGACCAAGAAGAGCCCTGTGGAGAGCATCATGGGATCCAAAGACAAGAAGTCCAAAGATGAGGGGGGGAAGAAGAAGAAGAAGAAAGAAGAAACGGACCCAGAAGAGGAGGAGGAGGACGACGACTCCCAGAAGAAGAAGAAGAAGAAGAAGAGCAAGAAAGGAACGGGTGAGAGCGACGACGAGGGCAAGAAGGGAAAAGGCAAGAAGAAGAAATCCAAAAACGTTGATTATGTCGAGATCTATGAGAACGAACTGAGGAACTATGAGCCTGAAAAAGTGGAGAACTATGAGGACGAGTACCACAAGAAAAAAGGTTAGACACGTCAAACATTATTAAACATCGTGTTTTCTGTTCGTAACAGAGCAATGTGCTGTTCAACTAATGAAAAGATATGTTCTGACATTCCCATTAAGTTTGAAATGTTTTAATGTGTGAAGAATTATCAAATGGAATGTTTCCATCGCGTTCACATAACCAAGAAAACCATTTTAAACATTTGAACTGAATGGGAATACTGGAAAACGTTATTTTGTTAGCTAGGGAGATTTCAATGATATTTTGACCACTGAATACGCTAATATTGCACTCCTTATATTCCTGTGATTCATATTCTGTAGGGATACACGATATATCGGCCAATATAAGTTCACTTTTGATTATTATCGTCCTGATAAGAAAATGTGGCTGATATATTAAAGCTGATAAATAATGTATTATTTCCTTTAGCTGAGACTCTTCAAATGCTCGCTGTTCAACATGATGATTTTGAATTGCTTGAAATATGTTTGGAATCACTTCAAAGAAGGAAAATACAGTAAAATGCAACATGTACCGTCATGTATCGTCATATAGGCTAGGCTACATAAGATTATAATGAGAACATTATAATTGTGTGTTTGGGACATGGCTTTTAATGGTGAGACTTTTGTTTTTGTAATCAGGCTTTCAAAAATTAATTAAAAATTTGGATTTAGGTTTATCAGCCAATATATATATCGGTTAGGGGCTTTCAAATATAAAGATTTATCGGTTATCGGTATCGCTCAAAATTTGGATTTAGATTTATCGGCCAATAAATCGGTCATCAGCTTTCAAATATAAAGATTTATCAGTATAGACCAAAATTTGGATTTAGATTTATCGGCCAATATAACGGTTATCGACTTTCAAATATAAAGATTTATCGGTTATCGGTATCGGGCAAAAATTGGATTTAGATTTATCGGCCAATATATCGGTTATCAGCTTTCAAATATAAAGATTTATCGGTTATCGGTATCGGCCAAAAATTGGATTTAGATTTATCGGCCAATATATCGGTTATCGACTTTCAAATATAAAGATTTATTGGTATCGGCCAAAATTTGGATTTAGATTTATCGGCCAAAATATCGGTTATCAGCTTTCAAATATAAAGATTTATCGGTTATCGGTATCGGCCAAAAATTGGATTTAGATTTATCGGCCAATATATCGGTTATCAGCTTTCAAATATAAAGATTTATCGGTTATCGGTATCGGCCAAAATTTGGATCTAGATTTATTGGCCAATATATCGGTTATCGACTTTCAAATATAAAGATTTATCGGTATCGGGCAAAATTTGGATTTCGATTTATTGGCCATTATATCGGTTATCGGCCTTCAAATATAAAGATTTATATGTATCGGCCAAAATCTTTACATTGGTGCATCCCTAGTTTAATATGGGTTATCGTGGCTTGACTGTATCATGGCTTGATTTGACCGTAGTCATTGTTCATCAGGGCGTTTCACACTGTTATTCACTCAAGTGTGAATATCCTCCTCATTAATAATGCACTGGATCTATTACTCATTCTTTCTGTGCTCAATCGAATGACAGTGTATGAGGTGGTGACCATCACTGGAGACGTTAATGGAGCAGGTACAGACGCCAATGTGTTTGTCACGCTGTTCGGGGAATATGGCATCACTCCCAAACTGCACCTGGCCAGCAAGTGAGTCAACGTTACTGACCTGAAACTTGATTCATAATCATCTCTGTTAATAATAAATGAAATGCCTGGTAGCCGCAGCCTCGTTGTTTGCTGTTGTATTTAAAGTTATTTTTTCTGATGAAATGTAACACCGTCACTCTGTCTTTCCCTGAATCCACAGCACAGAGAAGAGGTATTTGAGTCGCTGCTGTTGTGACCTTTACTCTGAACTTGTGCACATGATATTCTAGAACCTTTCATCAAGGACCAATATTTCCGATTCAACAGCAGAAAAGGCTTTTCAGGAGGTTTATTGCTCCTCATAATGAAGGGCTACAATATGCATGTGCTGTACATCAACACTATGATGGACTCGTGTGGATCAGATTGTGGAAATGTATAGCATTGTGCTGTAGAGACCAAACACCACAGCACTTTACTATTCTGTTTCCAGACACACATCATTCAAACTGATAATCTAGCTTGACTCACACTGCAAATATGATGTTCTTACTCTGTATTTTTGCCTTGTTTTACAGTGCAAATATCTAAACATTCTTAAATCAAGATACACATTTACTTGAGAAGCAATAAGTCTTGTTTTCGGAACAATGTATCAAAAATTGGTGCTTTATTTTTGACTAAAACATTTAGATTTTTTAGAATTTTTTACTTCATCAGAATGGCACAAGACTTGGTAAAGGTTTTGGCACTTGCTGTGTGAATGCACAAAAAAATAATGGACATGATTTGAAAAGGTTAATGGTCCTGAAAACAATATTAACACTTGTGCTCCTCGTGGCCAAAAATGAATTTCGAATTTCCGAATTTCCTCTAGTGGAAGCGTTTGGAACTGCAGCCGAAACACAATATCACTGAAAGCTCTTTTTTTGAGATATCAACCTAAAATTTGGAACAACTTAATGGCTTTGATTTTCTCACAGTTTTGGAGTAAAACTTGTTTCAGAAAATATATATTTCCAAAGCATTCAATATTTATGACAGTTTAAGTTGGAATTTTTTGTTTTCAGTTCTATGCTCAAAAAGTAAATACATAGATTATAACTACTGCACAAATATAATCTATAAAATTCCCTGAAAATACAAAATATTAAATAAAAAACATTATCGAACTAAAAAATAGTACATTCATTTAATTTAAATAATAATAGTAACAAATTGCCCATTTTTGACCGCCACACGAAGAGCAACAGAGGGTTTAAAAAGAAGAAACATCTGCCAATGGGGTCAGAAATATAATCTTGTTTTCCCTTTGAATTAAGATTTTTCTGACTCCATTGCCAGATCTTTTTTCTTGTTTTAAGCACAAACTCACTTCCCTTTTGATACATTTTTCAGTCTTATCATCATTTTGCTTCTCCAGTAAACGTATCTTGATTTAATAATGTTTAGATATAATACAAAAATACTAAGCGCAACAATTTTTTTTGCAGTTTATGTCACATGAAATCAAATTAGCCAAAGCTCATTTACTGAATATGTGTGTTTACAATATGTCCCATCAGCAAATACATGATATATTGGGTGCTAGATATCATATATTTTCTGAAATGTATCGTGACTCGGTAAGTTTACTAAGGACATTTAATATATGAAGCATTTGTGACTTTCAAACACTGTTTTTACACTGTGTGCATTTATTCAGTGCACAACCACTTGATGCTCATGATGGATAAGATTGTTATTCTTCAGTAATTTAGATTTACACCATTGTATCATAAAACATTATTAGTGTATTATTATGGTTTCATATTAACACCTTATTGACATTCATATTATTACATTCATATTGACCTGAATATTGTGATTGTTTAAAGGGATTCAGGGTTTGATTTTGTCTTTAGCTTCAAGAAATGAAATGTTTGGTTATTGTTTGCATTGATATTTATTACAGGAATCGAACTGCTTTTGAAAAAAACAAAACGGATGTCTTCCGGATAAAAACACACAATGTCGGCCCTTTGAAGAAAATTAGGTAAGTTGATCAATTTTACTGTAATTTGAGGTCAGCAATAACTGAATTTATTATTGAGGATAAATATTAATTCAATAATTGTAATAATAAAAATTAAATGCATGCATTTTTAAACAAAATTCCTGTTTTGTACGCTACTTGTCAAAGGTTTGGACAGACTTCAGGATATTAATTTCTCATGATCTTAAAATCCTTTGATCTAAAGCCGTCTGATTAAATACTTGAAATTAATGTTGTAGTTAAATATGAATTGTGCCTTCACTGCAAAAGTGACTTTCTTCTTCAGTTTTCCAGCACAAATATCTAAACATTCTTAAATCAAGATACATTTACTTGAGAAGCAAAATGACTGAAGATATGAGTCTTAATTAATGAAGTGAGTTTGTGCTTAAAACAAGAACAAATTTCTGCAAATAGAGTCAGAAACATATTTTTAATTCAAAGGGGAAACCAAGATTATTTTTCTGACTCTATTGTCAGATATTTGTTCTTGTTTTAAGCACAAATTCTCTTCA
This sequence comes from Siphateles boraxobius, assembly GCF_051911475.1. Lineage (NCBI taxonomy): Eukaryota > Metazoa > Chordata > Actinopteri > Cypriniformes > Leuciscidae > Siphateles > Siphateles boraxobius. The sequence goes on along the minus strand of NW_027509202.1, from coordinate 837,263 downwards.
TTTTGATGCATTTTCTCATTAAACAAGACTTAATATTAGGGATGCACGATATATCGGCCACCATATTGGTATCAGCCGATATATGTTCATTTTTAATGTTATCGGCCAAATATCGTAATATTTGGCTGATATATTAAAGCTGATAAATAATGTATTATTCCCTTCAGCTGAGATGCTTCAGATGCGCACTGTTCAACATGATGGTTTTGAATTGCTTGGAATATGATTGAAATCACTTCAAAAAAGTAAAAGAAAGTTCAGTGCAGCACAAATCTGTCATATCGGCCACATAAAATAATAATGAGAACATTATAATTGTGTGCTTATGGCTTTTAATGGTGAGACTTTTGTTTTTGTAATCAGGCTCTCAAAAATGATTAAAAAAAATTTGGATTTAGATTTATTCGGCCAATATATCGGTTATCGGCTTTCAAATATAAGGAATTATCGGTTATCGGTATCAGCCAAAAATGTCATATCGGTGGATCCCTGCCTAATATCTTCAGTCATTTTGCTTCTTCTCCAGTAAATGTATCTTGATTTATTTGTACTGGAAAAAGTAAGAATATAAGAACACAGTTAAAGGAGTAAGGACTTTCTGTGCTGTTATTCAGGATTGAACATGATAACACGGGCCTGAACGCCAGCTGGTATCTGGACCGGGTCGTGGTCACGGACATGAACCGGCCACATTTACGCTTCTACTTCGCCTGTAACAACTGGCTGAGCCGAGCCGAGGGCGACGGGCTGTTTGTGCGAGATCTTCTAGGCAGCCCCGACCCCATGGACATGCCCAAATGTGAGACAAGACCTCTTATATCACACATTAGGTTATCTTTATGTTCAAACTACCTCAAATCTTTACAAAACCAAACAACAGGAACAGAACAACCTAGAATAGAGATGACGACAGACAAGGAACAGACTAATGCCCCGTTTACACGAAGGGAAGACGCAGATATTTCCCTGCGGTTTGGCCTCTCATTTACACGAAAAACCCGTTTTTATCACAGAAAACCATTATTTCTAAAAACTCCTGCCAAAGTGGTGATTTCTGATAACGCCGGTTATGTGTTGCCGTGACAACTGGGAGAAAGGGGTTTTAGGTTCTCAAACGTCACATTATGCGCCACAAAATGCTTAACGTCATGTGACCCCCGAGTTTGGCATAGTTATGACGGCGCTCGACCGCGTATTTATGCGGGTTGATGTGTTAAATGACAACTTTTTTGAAAACGACGTTGTGTGCAAGATGTTATTATTGGAAGATATTCGTTTCTCTAAATGCCCGGCTATGTGTTCATGTGGCCTGAAACACACACTGCAAAAAATGCTTTTCTAACTTAGTATTTTTGTCTTGTTTCCAGTCCAGATATCAAAAAATTCTTAAATCAAGATGCATATACTAGATGAGTAAAATGACATGAGATATTATGTCCTTTATTATTCAAAATGTGAGTTGATGCTTAAAAAAAGCAAAATGATCTGCCAATGGGGTCAGAAAAATAATGTTAATTCAAACAGAAACAAGATTATATTTCTAACCCTATTGGCAGATAATTTAGCTTGTTTTTAGCGAAAACTCACTTCATTTTTATTTATTTACCCAGAAAACAAGACTTAATGTCTTATGTCATTTTTCTACTTTAGTAAATTGGTCTTGATTTAAGAAATGTTTGATATTTGGACTGGAAACAAGACAAAAATACTAAGTTAGGAAAGCATTCTTTTGCAGTTCAGGGCTTAAATACACAGAAGAGATCAGGGAAACGAGACACAGCTGGACAAATGAACTCATAATGACAGTAATTAACAAGACAACAGGAGACAGGGATTAACGAAACATAAACTGGCTGAACACAATCAATGAACACAAACACTAAACGTGACACATCACAATTAAGAGTGATAAAACGCTGTGAAATTAACTCTACACTGCACAAAATACTTTTCTTACTTAGTATTTTTGTCTTGTTTCTAGTCCAAATATCTAACATTTCTTAAATCAAGATGCATTTACTAAAGTAGTAAAATGCCATAAGATATTATGTCTTGTTTTCTGGCAATCAAAATTAAGAGAGTTTCTGCTTAAAAAAAGCAAACTATAGAATTTGTAGATATTTGGACCGGAAACAAGACAATATTAAGTAAGAAAAGCATATTTTGCAGTGCATGTTGTTTCCTCTGATTCAGTGAAATTCATAAAGTGTCTTTATTGTGCTTTTTTTGCAGATAATAAATATGTTGTGAGTGTGTTCACGTCTGATGTGAAAGGCAGCGGGACGGATGCTGATGTTTTCCTCAATATTTTTGGTGAAAATGGAGATACAGGTAAGAGGTCACTGGGATGTAGTTGGTTAAAAAGTGATTCTCAACAGACGTAAACAATATGTAAATAAAGAAATACAAAAGAAAAAAATATTTTTTATATACATTACCAGTTAAAAGTATGTTTCTGAATGAGTCTCTTCTGCTCACCAAAGCTGCATTTATTTAATCAAAAATACAGTAAAATTATGAAATATTTTTACAATGTAAATAATCTGTTTTCTATGTGAATATATAGTAAAGTGTAATTTATTCCTGTGATCAAAGCTGAATTTTCAGCATCATTACTCCAGTCTTCAGTGTCACATGATCCTTCAGAAATCACTATAATATGATGATTTGATCCGCAAGAAACATTTATGATTATTATTAATGTTCATATTTTTGTGGGAACATACATTTTATTTTTCAAGATTCTTTGATGAATAGAAAATAAAAAGATCAGCATTTATTTGAAATAGAATCTTTTGTAACATTATAAATGTCTTTACTGTCACTTTTGATTCATTTAATGCGTCCTTTTTTCATATAACCTTTTTTATTTTATTTTTTAAATCTATACTTGCCTTACTTTTGAATTGTTGTGTCTCATAGTTTCCACAATAATTCCCTTTGTCTATAGAACCTGAAACTTTATCTGTGATGTAATATATCCTGTGCATTATTATCAGATGTTTATATTTCCCGAAGGTGAGAGAAGACTTGACAATGATAAAAACAACTTTGAGAGAGGAACAGAAGACAAGTTCACCATCGAGGCTCCAAATCTGGGCCGAGTGCGGAAGATCACCATCGGACACAACAACAAGGGCTCCTCGGCGGGATGGTTCGCGGACAAGGTCAAATCTCAGTAAAAACATTTCAATATAATACGGCCGTTTGCTGCAATAAACTCGCACAACACATACAAAAATTTGAATATCGTGCAAAAGTTATAATTTTGATGATTATGGTCTACAGCTCATGAAAACCCCAAATTCAAATTCTCAGAAAATTAGAATATTACATAAAATCAATAAAAAAAATGATTTTGCCCTCTGAAAATTATGATCATGCATATGTATATAGTTATATATACTAAATATATTAGTTTCACCTTTGAATTACTGAAATACATGAACTTTTGCACGATATTCAGCCCCAGAGTTTCACCTGTAGGGCTGAGAACTGACTCGAATACCATGATTTGATTCAAATTTTGATTCACAGACACGCAATTTGACACTGATTCCAATTCGACTCAATATCGATTCATTTGAATATACGCTGATAAAAATTATTTTGTGGTGAAGTAAATACTACAGAAAAAAACAATGTAATTTACATGGAAAAGTTAGTTCAGGCAAGAATTAAAAAAACTAAGTAAATTCTATATTAGTGCTCAATTCAAGCGTGTAGAAATGAAAGCGTAAATATCAACTCAATAAAATTAAGTAAAATTACTCAACTTTTCTGATACTTGTGTTCCCATCATGCACTGGGCCTTGAATAAAAAATGAGGTTGATTTTTCACTGTTTTCTAGCTGTGTTTACATTGTTTTATCATTGCGTTTGTTGTCAGGATTAGTAACTAGCCATTCCGTGACATTTGGAGATCAGTTTCTACTCAAAATGACACATTCATACACAAAAACGATCTATCAAATGTTACCGTCATTGTGTATTATCTACCAAATATTGAAGTCTCTGCGTTCACAGCTAAATGTTAGAAATGTAGAAATGGTGTCTCACACAATATTTGTTGCATTAATTACTTAGATGTTATAAAGTAATGCAAATACTAAAAAAGTGTGGTTTAATTCTGTGTTATATTGATTGAGTTAATGTGTTGCATAGGAAACTTAAAGTCTTTAACTAAATAGATATTACTCAACCTTATACTAGCCAAGTTAAAATTACTCATTTCTTTCACTTAACTTAGTTAAGTAGAGTTTACTTAATTCCGTATGTGAAATTTACTTAAAAAATATTTGTGCAAAAACTTTTTGTTCAAAGAAAAATTAAGTAAATTTTACTTATTGGTTTTTTCAGTGTATTTTCAGTGTACAAATGATTACATTTCAATTGCATATAAGACTGTGTTTTAATGACAATTGTTTTTACTATAATTCGTGTTTTGAAATATAACAGATATATTTTCACAACGGATTTATTCAAACACATTAAAAGAACAGGTTAAGTCAAATAAATGAATGTGTAATATAGTGCATATATGTATCAGAACTCCTCTCTAGAGTTATTTTTCTAGCTGACTGTCGAGTTTATGGACACTGATGTCTTTTCTGAGGTAAATGTGAGTTTGAAGCTGTTTTATTGACGTCTTTCCGCGGTTGAAACACTGATTGATGGATTACATGAGACATGATTGATTTCAGGAAGTTGTTCTGTATCTTTCAACATTCCTTCTGATGTTCATGTTTATTTGCTGCTGTAACTAGTAAAGAGGAAGAGATGATCTGTTCTTCTGTCACACGCATTAAAGAGACACAAACACACATTTATTCAGTCAATTCAGTAATAAAACTATGAAAGCTTGTTTCCGCCACAGAATAAAACATTTTAAAATATAATTGCGGCTTTTAATCTAACAATTGCATGTTTTCATCTTTCAATTCAGACTTTTTTTCTGTCAATTGCAAGTTTATATCTCGCAATTCTGACTTTATATCTCGCAATTCTGACTTTATATCTCGCAATTCTGACTTTATATCTTGCATTTCTGACTTTATAACTCGCAAATCTGACTTTATAACTCGTAAATCTGACTTTATAACTCGTAATTCTGACTTTATAACTCACAAATCTGACTTTATAACTCGTAATTCTGACTTTATAACTCGCAAATCTGACTTTATAACTCGCAAATCTGACTTTATAACTCGTAATTCTGACTTTATAACTCGCAAATCTGACTTTATAACTCGCAAATCTGACTTTATAACTCGCAAATCTGACTTTATAACTCGTAATTCTGACTTTATAACTCGCAAATCTGACTTTATAACTCGCAAATCTGACTTTATAACTCGTAAATCTGACTTTATAACTCGCAAATCTGACTTTATAACTCGCAAATCTGACTTTATAACTCGTAATTCTGACTTTATAACTCGTAATTCTGACTTTATAACATGCAATTCTGACTTTATAACACGCAATTCTGACTTTATATCTCGCAATTCTGACTTTATAACTCGTAATTCTGACTTTATAACTCGTAATTCTGACTTTATAACATGCAATTCTGACTTTATAACACGCAATTCTGACTTTATATCTCGCAATTCTGACTTTATATCTCGCAATTCTGACTATATAACTCGTAATTCTGACTTTATAACTCGTAATTCTGACTTTATAACTCGTAATTCTGACTTTATAACACGCAATTCTGACTTTATATCACGCAATTCTGACTTTATATCTCGCAATTCTGACTTTATAACTCGCAAATCTGACTTTATAACTCGCAAATCTGACTTTATATCTCGCAATTCTGACTTTATATCTCGCAATTCTGACTTTATATCTCGCAATTCTGACTATATAACTCGTAATTCTGACTTTATAACTCGTAATTCTGACTTTATAACATGCAATTCTGACTTTATAACACGCAATTCTGACTTTATATCTCGCAATTCTGACTTTATATCTCGCAATTCTGACTTTATATCTCGCAATTCTGACTTTATAACTCGTAATTCTGACTTTATAACTCGTAATTCTGACTTTATAACATGCAATTCTGACTTTATAACACGCAATTCTGACTTTATATCTCGCAATTCTGACTTTATATCTCGCAATTCTGACTTTACATCTCGCAATTCTGACTTTATAACTCGCAAATCTGACTTTATAACTCGCAAATCTGACTTTATAACTCGTAATTCTGACTTTATAACTCGCATTTCTGACTTTATAACTCACAAATCTGACTTTATATCTTGCATTTCTGACTTTATAACTCGCAAATCTGACTTTATAACTCGCAAATCTGACTTTATAACTCGTAATTCTGACTTTATAACTCGCAAATCTGACTTTATAACTCGTAATTCTGACTTTATAACTCGCAAATCTGACTTTATAACTCGCAAATCTGACTTTATAACTCGCAAATCTGACTTTATAACTCGTAATTCTGACTTTATAACTCGCAAATCTGACTTTATAACTCGCAAATCTGACTTTATAACTCGCAAATCTGACTTTAAAACACGCAATTCTGACTTTAAAACACGCAATTCTGACTTCATAACTTGCAAATCTGACTTTATAACTCACAATTCTGACTTTATAACACGCAATTCTGACTTTATAACACGCAATTCTGACTTTATAACACGCAATTGGGAGATATAAAGTCGCAATTGGTTTATAGCGCAATTGTGAGTTATAAAGTGAAAATTGCGAGATATAAAGTCAGTATTGCGAGATATAAACTAGCAATTGAGAAAAAAAGTCAGAAAATATATATATCTATTTTGTGGCGGAAACGAGCTTCCATATAAAACTGACAGAATTTGAAAGCTGAGACTTTGCTTCATATCAAGGCTCTACAGATAATGCTTAGTGAAGCTTTTTCCTACTGAAAACAGAACCGACTAACAGATCGATCTTGAGATTATATTCGAGATATCGGTGTTGTCACACAAAGGCATTTGGGTTGGTAGTGGATGATTTGCATTCGCTCCACCTCACATGGCATCTCTCCGGATGAGGTAATTCTAGTCACCTTATCCACGCTGAAAGGAAACACCACACTACTCTACTGGATTAGCTTTCCTTCTGATGAGAGCCACAGCCTGCAGATAGATGGATAGATATGCACATAGACACCATATATCACTGCAATGAAACCCGCTCGCTTTTATTTCAGGTCATAGTGGATGATTTGGGAAACAAAGCCGTGTACGAGTTTCCCATCAACCGCTGGTTTGCCATCGATGAAGATGATGGAAAGATCCAGAGAGATGTTCTGGTTGGAGGGAGTCAACCCACCGGTAAACCATAAAGCTTCTTCAAGTTTTACAAAATCTCCTGCGAAAACCAACAATAGTATATAATACTGATGATGTGGTCAGTGTAATGTTTGAACACACACATGACTGAATCGTTCCCTCTGAGGACTTCATTGCTTTAGTAAATTGCATTCTATATACACTACCAGTCAAAAGTTTGGCTTTTTATGTCTTTGAAAGAAGTTTAACCAAAAATACTGTGAAATATTGTGAAAACAGTGAAATATTAAAATGTAAATCAGCTGTTTTCTAAGTGAATTTATAGTAAAGTGTAATTTATTCCTGTGATCAAAGCTGAATTTTCAGCATCATTACTCCAGTCTTCAGTGTCACATGATCCTTCAGAAATCACTATAATATGAGGATTCTTATATTTCATAATTTTACGGTATTTTTAACAGATGATGAGCAGGACCTTTGACTGGTTGTATAAGTATAGTCTCTTATGTTCAGACTCTCAGACTGGACTGTGTTTTTGCAGGAATCGTGTACAACGTTCAGGTGGTGACGGGGAAAATCCGCGGTGCGGGAACCAACTCTAAAATCCACATGATCATGCACGGCTCCAAAGGCCTGAAGAACAGCGGGAAGGTTTTCCTGGAGGGAGGAGCGTTCGAGCGCGGTCTTACCGACATCTTTAACGTGGAGATCGCAGCGCTGCTCAGTCCTCTGAGTCGGGTCACCATCGGTCACGATAACGGAGGGGTCAGTCCCGGCTGGTACTGCGACAAGGTCACGTTTCACATGATAACCTTGTGTTTCTAACTGCTGATTAGCATAGAAAATCATGTTTAAAATAATGCAACAAAGCAATGCACCAACACCCACTGGTGTTAAACTTCATCATTCCCTCGCACTTTATAACACATCTTTCCCTCGCGGGTCAAAATGACCCGAAGCCCTAAAATTATAATTTTTTTACTTCTAATTTTTTTTTTTTCAGAAAGCTTATTTGATTTCATTTTGACAATATTTTTCTATTTTTAATGAAATGTTTTTGGAGATTTTTTTTGTTGTTCTTTTTTATTTTATTTACCTTTAAATTACTAGATTTGATCAATAAATAATGAATTAATAATTATTTAAGCACATTTCTCACATTCTTTCAACTTAAATTCAAAATAACTCACAATTTCATGCATAACCCTTTTGATTCAGCTCAAAATATGTTACATTGTGTGTCTTTTACGACCTCTTGTGGAAAATAAATAATATAGCATGATGTTTCATGACTCTAGATGGGCTTATATCTCTATATGAAGTAAATGAGCTGTTCCTCTGGGTCCTAAAGTCAGTTTCTCTTCGGAATGCATTCAGATACACATATAGACATTATAAAATATATTTTTGGTAAATTTTGAGCATTTTTAGTTTGAATTTTGAGCATTTATAGGTTTTTCTATGTGTACTGAAGCATTCCTCACATTCCACTCATTCCTATGGGCCTCAAATTGACCCAGAGAGGGAAGGATTTCTTACTTTTTTACATTTCAACCACAAAACTTCTCGAATCCATTCAATTTTTTTTGTGTGTATTCGTGGTTCACGAAGTCCTGGAGTCTTGGACTCCTCTGGTGAACACTACATAACAAAAATAACGTACATAGTACATGGGTGGTTTTTGTGCTTTGAGAAACATCTTCTATTGAGATTATTAAAGCAAGACACTTCAGGAAAAACAATGTTTTCATGCACTATTTTGCTTCCATAAGTTTTCTTTCAGACCAGTGGAAAGAAACCACTTTTAAGTGTTTATTTTACTATTTGCGTCTGTAGATTTTAGTCTCTCAATCCATATCTTTAAAGGCGGTGAGCCAATCTAATATATCAGAAAAAAAGAAAGAATTATGAACCTGACTTTATGCAATGTTCAGATTTCTGTTCTGGAAATATATGCAAATTAGTGCATATTTGCATTTTTAAACATGACATTTACCCCCTGTGGACCTTATGGACATTTGTGTTTTTCTTTTTGTTGATAATTTTGCCTGTGTAATGCCAACTGCATAAATTTGGGCACAGGTGTGTATTTTTATTGGAATCTTACTATTTCACCCCCATTTTCTTTAAAAAAATCTATTTTACACTAGTAACATAAAATAGTTCCACTCAGGACCTTAAAGACAAAAATGTCCATATTAAAACCGCAATTTTTAATGCAGGGCCATTTAACTAAAGCTGCGATCTTTGGTAATAGGCTTTCATTCTGATGGCTTCAAAATTAAAATTTGTGCTATTTGTTTTTTACCAGATGGTGACATTTTCTCAGGTTTGGCCTGTAAAGCAAATACTCACTTTATTCCTGTTTTCTGCTTCGGCATATTCAGCCCGATCTCACGGCAATTCGTACGAATTTCACGAGGTGGCTAATTCGTACGAATTCATACGACCTCCCACTTACGAATTAGTACGATTTTTGCTAAATCGTACATATTTTACGAGTTGCCCAATTCGTATGAATTTGTACGAATGACCTACCCCTGACCCCGCCCCTAAACCTACCCATCACGTGGGTTTAGACAAATCGTACAAATTCGTACGAGTGAGGTCGTACGAATTCATACGAATTAGCCACTTTTTAATCACTCGTCCAAATTCGTACGAATTGGTCGTGAGATAGCGTTGGCATATTATAGAGCCAATTGGAGAAATTATGTAGCTATAATTGTGTGTGTGTGTGTGTGTGTGTGTGTGTGTGCTTGTAATATTTAAGAGAGAAAAACTACTGCAAATCACAAATACAACCACTGTGTGTCCAGTGGAGGTTTGCTGCATCTAATGGGGAACATTTGAGACTGAGACCAAACAAAATCTTACTGAAAGCTAATTCTTTTTTAAATATCAATCTCAAAAGTTGTTTGGATTTATGGCTTTGATTTTCTAGCAGTTTTAGAGTTTAACATGTTTCATTATATATATATATATATATATATATATATATATATATATATATATTGCTTCAATAGAAGATATATATATGTATATATATATATATATAATTGTTTTACTTCAACAATAATCTTCCGAGGGTTTTCTTTAAAAAGAGAACAAACTTAAGTGCTCCCGAGCTTCACATTTTTGTGATAGTTTTTTGACATTACATTACATTCTAACATTACAATATAAAAACAAAACAAAAAATGCTTTTGTTTTTAAAATGACTAAAGGCTAAACTAAAAATGAAAATAAAAACGAAAGCACAAACTAATTATATTAGCCTGCATTTGATTTCCCCATTATAATGGTCAATTTTTATAAAAATATACTTGTAGGTTTAAAATTACACATATGGCACATTGATTGTCTCCAACAAAAAAATATTTTAGCAATATGTATATTTTAGTCAGAATTATTGCGCTACTGTTCTATCGTGCTCGTCTGTTTGGCGCGCATGCGCGCGGCGGCGCTCATAAACGGAAGCTTGAATATTACTGGGGATTCACTTGCTGAAGCTCGTCCTCTCCTGACAGTGAAATGGACATATTTGTTTGACTTTCTAACATTTACAGATGGAGAATATACCTGTGAAATGTAAGTTAAGCACTGAGGAAAGCACCACGTCTCAAACGCATTAAACAGCGGCAGTATTTATCTGTCAGTCAGCAACAGTCAGAGCATCTGACAGGACAAGCTGCTTTAAACTTGTTAACTATATCTTACCAGTTATTTTGAAGTGCTTAATATTAGCTTGTGTCATGTTTAGGACAAATTGTACTATGTAGCCTAGGCCTACTATTTTACTGCACAGCTCACTGCGTCCTCCGCCATTCGACTCGTATCATGGTATTGCCTCATTCCTCAGGCTCATTCCATATTTTCGTACAAAAAATCGATATATTGTACAAACTCGATATACCGCCCAGCATACACACTCACATTTAGTATAGATAACCATCGTTTACACACACGCCTCTACACTTACGATTTGTCTCAACATGAGGACAGAAGAGTCTGTCAGTCAACAAAAATTAAAAAAAAGTAACTTGCGTTACTTATTTGAAAAAGTAACTCAGATATTTTGTTGTAAATTTTAAAAGTAATTCGTTACTTTACTAGTTACTTGAAAAAGTAATCTGCACTCAAAAAAATGAACGAGGAAGGTTGTACACTTTACATAATATATTTATATTTAGTTTACTTATAATAATTGTGTTTTTTTACTTGAAATGTTTTTTTCTATTAAAGTCCACCTAATTATGTCTCAACTTAACAGTACAAAATCCTAACGCGTTGTCTAAACACAAACCATTTATGTTATGTAAAAAATTCTTACATCCAGAGGGGTGGCAGTGTAGTGAGACGCCAACTGCCATTTTGCCCTAACTTAATTTGATTGTTTTCAATCTGCTTAAATATATGTAAAATTTAAGTTTACTTAATCCGTTTGTGTTGGATTACATGATTGATTTGTGTTGCATTAACTGAAACTGGGCAGTTCTTGTTAGTTCCCAGCATGCTTTGCATATGGTTGAATTAAGAGAGAATAAATGTTAAAATGAAGTGTTATTTTATGTTTTTTTGAGAAAATGAGAAAAGGGGAAGACTTGATAGTGTGTAATTGTGTTTAATGTTCAATTACAATGGAATTATTAGAACCATTTAAATTACAGTGGGTTACCATTGTGGAGAAGAGTGGAGCGTTTGGACTGATTCAAATAATTTCAATTGCTTTGGTTGAAGGAGAATGTAAATCTTAGCATTTAAGATACTAATATGTGCTACTGCTAGCAAATAGCTATCTATATTCTATCAAGTTAATTATGTGTCATTAAAATAAATGAAATATTAATGGATTAATGAATATACATAATACCTGAATCATGTCAGGTAGCCTTTAAAAATTCACCTTGAGACTACTTTAATTAGGTCGCTTAAAATGACTTAATTACATGATGTTGAAGTTACATGAACAAATTATGTTTGTTTAACGTAACCCAGTTATGTGGAACTTGCTGACAAAAAAAATTTAATTGAGTCTGATTACGTAACTCAAGTTACTTGTAATAAGTCACAACCAGCACTGCTGATGAGTACGTAACGCGTAACGCTGCATTACAATGCATTTAAATGGTTAAATCTGGTTTCAGGACTGCCCACAGCACTGAGTCCGCCCTTCTGCGAGTGCTAAATGATATTTTTATCTCCACTGATTCGGGTGATTCTGTGGTTTTAGTTCTCTTAGACCTTTCGGCAGCTTTTGACACTGTTGACCACCCTACTCTGTTGGCTAGACTTGAGACTGAGGTGGGCCTAAAGGCTTCTGTCCTGTCATGGTTTCAGTCGTACCTTTCTGACAGAAAGTTTTTAGTTAAGATGGGTAATTTCTCCAGCTCCATGGCACCTCTAACCTGTGGTCTTCCACAGGGCTCCATTTTGGCTCCCTCTCTATTTTCTCTATACATGCTACCGCTGGGCGCTATCTTAAGGAAACACAGTGTATCATTTCATCTTTATGCAGACGACACCCAAATTTACATTCCATTTAAAAGAAATAACCCTGCAGCGTTAAACTCTCTTCTACTATGCCTAGAGGAGGTAAAGGCATGGCTGGCTCAAAATTTCCTCTCTCTAAATGATGATAAGACCGAGGTCATTGTCTTTAGCCCGAGTGAAAGGTCCCAGTACATAAGCCCAGACTTGGGGAGTTTATCTCCCTTTAAATCTACAGGAGTGCGGAACCTAGGTGTTCTTGTTGACCAGTCTTTAAAATTTGACAAACACATATCATCTGTTATCAGCTCCGGTTTCTACCAACTTCGCTTATTATCTAAAATCAAAGGCTTTCTTACTCCGATAACTTTGGAAATGGCGGTTCATGCCTTCATCACGTGTCGGCTAGACTATTGCAACTCACTTTACTGTGGGATATCAGTTTCTCAAATTGCCCGTCTTCAGTTGGTCCAAAATGCAGCGGCCAGACTTATCCTTAACTGTCGCAAATACGACCATATCTCTCCGATTCTTAAATCGTTACACTGGCTGCCAGTCCGGCAGAGAATAGATTTTAAAATCCTCCTATTTGTTTTTAAATCTTTACACAACTTAGCTCCAGCCTATCTATCCGAACTCATTCATCCCTATACTCCGTCCAGAAGCCTAAGGTCACACGACCAGGCTCTGCTGGTTGTCCCTCGGGTCAGACTTAAGCGTAGAGGGGAGCGTGCCTTTGCAGTGGCAGGGCCTCGTCTATGGAACACCCTGCCTCTAGAGATCCGAACGGCCCCCACCCTTTCTATCTTTAAGTCTTTGGTAAAAACCTACCTGTTTTCTTTAGCTTATTGATTTTTTTTTCTTTTTTTTCTTTTCTTTATTTCTACGATTTTATATTTGAATCTCTGATAAGGCTTTTCGTAGCTCTGCTGCTTTTTATGTGTTTTAGGGGTTGTTTTTGCTGTTTTTACTTTTCTTATTTGTGTGTTCTGTAAAGCACTTTGGTCTGTCTAAGCGGCTGTTTAAATGTGCTATACAAATAAATGAACTTGAACTTAAATGCTTAATTTGTCTGTTTGTTGTGTTTTAGGTGGTTGTCTCCTGTCCGTTCACTGGCATCGAACAGACGTTCCCCTGCTCTAAATGGCTGGATGAGAGGGAGAGCGATGGACTCATCGAGAGAGAACTCTATGAGATGGTCTCGCTCAGGCAAAAGAGGCAGAAAAGTGAGTATTGGTCTTACAGCGAGAGTGAACGAGGTTATAGTTTGTGAGGTTAAACGGTTAAATCTCTTGTCCCTCAGAACATCCCTGGTCCCTGTGGATTTGGACGTCAGATCTCGCAGGCGCAGGAACGGACGCCTCCATCTTACTCCAGATATTCGGGGAGAAGGGCAAATCCGATGAGATGAAGCTCGACAACAAAACTGATAACTTTGAGCAGGGCCAGCTGGACAAGTTCATGGTAAATCTGCTGTTTTGGTGTACGTATACAAATTGTACGTATACGGGCAGGAGCCATCTTTTTTCGTCTGTCAAACGTCTGTTTTCCAAAGATGGTCCTGCTTGTATACGCGAAGTGTACTGTCTTTATAAAGTATGTTCTTATTAAACTGTCTGCACACTTACACAGTTCTCAATGCTTCGGTTTGCAGGTAGAAACCCTCATTATGCTAGCGTGTTAGTGTGGGGCTATTTTGAGCCTTGTTAGTGGTATTAACTAGCGATTTTTATTTTTTACTTATTCGATGCCCGATACACTAGCGTTATAAGCTAATCTGTGGTTAAACTAAAAATAACGTTAAAACTGGGTACATTCGATTATCATGAAAACGCATCCCAGAGAACGGTCGACTCGGTACCCATGCGTTATTTAGCCCTAGGTTCATTTTTGGCCGGAATTGTCCTTTAATGCATTTCAGCACTTCAAACCATCTAATCTGCATATAATTTGTTCGTCATCCATTTTGTCAGATCGAGCTACCGGATCTTGGGAAACTGACGAAACTGAGAATCTGGCATGAGAAGAGGAATCCCTTCGCCGGCTGGCATCTGAGTCGAGTAAGAGCTCGAGATTGAGTGTTTCACAGTGATTTACTGTGACATGATCTGAATGACGGTCTGCTTTATGTCTCCTAAGATATCCATAATGAAAACTTTAACGAAGGAAACGTATAAGTTCCCATGCGAGCGCTGGCTGGACACTAACGAGGACGATAACGAGGTTGTGCGAGAGCTTCCCGCCACAGGAGAGCTGATCCCAGAGCCACTGCCAGGTGTAAAGATTCATTACAAACTCTAGTCCGTTGCTGATTACAAGTTACACTAGCAAAGTAATCTATTAGATTACACATGTTAGGTTCTGTTTAATATGATTAAATATGATTTAACATGTTGGAGCACATTGCTAGCATGATTAGCATGTTGTTAGGATGATTTTGCATGTTTTCAGCATGATTTAACATTGTTAGCATGATTTAACATGTTGCTAACATGATATAGCACACTGCTAGCATGATTTAGCATGTTTGTTAGTATGATTTAACATGCTGCTAACATGATGTAACAAATTGCTGACAAGAATCAACACATTGTTAGCATGTTAATACTCATGTTAGCAACATGCTAAATTATGCTATTAACATGCTAGCAATGTGTTGATTCTTGTTAGCAATTTGTTACATCATGTTAGCAGCATGTTAAATCACACTAACAAACATGCTAAATCAAGCTATCAGTAGCCTATGTTGAATCATGCTACCCACATGTTAGCAATGTGTTCTATCAAGTTAGCAACATGCTAAATCATGTTAGCATTTAATTTCAAATCAAGTAATTTTTGGATTATTCTGATTATGTAGATCTGAGTCAGTTATGACCCACCAGTGATTATTATGCATTATGTAGCATGTTTTTTTCCGTGATCAGAACAGTCGCGCTGATAAACCCTCTTGTTGCTCTCTAATGTATATCTGTGTTGTTTTCCTCCAGTTATCAAGTATCGCGTCACCGTCGCCACGGGGAACGTGAGCGGCGGAGGAACGGATGCCCATGTGTTTCTGTCTCTGATCGGAGATCTGGGAGACACTGGCGAACGCACTCTAATCAACTGCAAGAACAACGTCAACAAGTTTGAGAAGGGCAACGTTAGTGCAGTACCTGTGGAGATCTAGAAGTGACTCGCTCTCGGAACATTTTAAACTAATGTTATATTTTTATGATTTAAATCGTTCTCATATTTATTCAATCAAGCTCCAAAAACAGCTTGTTTCAATATTGCAGGATCTGTGATGTCACATGGACAAATCTATTTGCATATGCCCGCCTGCAGATCAAGTTATCACAAATATTTATAGATCATCAAACCATAGGCCCCGCCCACTGCAATAATAGGCCCCGCCCACTGTCGTTCAGTCTCTTAACAGCTGACATTCGCAAATATATGATCATAGGTCCCGCCCACTGCAATAATAGGCCCCGCCCACTGTCGTTCAGTCTCTTAACAGCTGACATTCGCAAATATATGATCATAGGTCCCGCCCACTGCAATAATAGGCCCCGCCCACTGTCGTTCAGTCTCTTAACAGCTGACATTCGCAAATATATGATCATAGGTCCCGCCCACTGCAATAATAGGCCCCGCCCACTGTGTTTCAGTCTCTTAACAGCTGACATTCGCAAATATATGATCATAGGTCCCGCCCACTGCAATAATAGGCCCCGCCCACTGACGTTCAGTCTCTTAACAGCTGACATTCGCAAATATATGATCATAGGTCCCGCCCACTGCAATAATAGGCCCCGCCCACTGTCGTTCAGTCTCTTAACAGCTGACATTTGCAAATATATGACCATAGGTCCCGCCCACTGCAATAATAGGCCCCGCCCACTGTCGTTCAGTCTCTTAACAGCTGACATTCGCAAATATATGATCATAGGTCCCGCCCACTGCAATAATAGGCCCCGCCCACTGTCGTTCAGTCTCTTAACAGCTGACATTTGCAAATATATGACCATAGGTCCCGCCCACTGCAATAATAGGCCCCGCCCACTGTCGTTCAGTCTCTTAACAGCTGACATTTGCAAATATATGACCATAGGTCCCGCCCACTGCAATAATAGGCCCCGCCCACTGACGTTCAGTCTCTTAACAGCTGACATTCGCAAATATATGACCATAGGTCCCGCCCACTGCAATAATAGGCCCCGCCCACTGTCGTTCAGTCTCTTAACAGCTGACATTCGCAAATATATGATCATAGGTCCCGCCCACTGCAATAATAGGCCCCGCCCACTGTCGTTCAGTCTCTTAACAGCTGACATTTGCAAATATATGACCATAGGTCCCGCCCACTGCAATAATAGGCCCCGCCCACTGTCGTTCAGTCTCTTAACAGCTGACATTCGCAAATATATGATCATAGGTCCCGCCCACTGCAATAATAGGCCCCGCCCACTGACGTTCAGTCTCTTAACAGCTGACATTCGCAAATATATGATCATAGGTCCCGCCCACTGCAATAATAGGCCCCGCCCACTGTCGTTCAGTCTCTTAACAGCTGACATTTGCAAATATATGACCATAGGTCCCGCCCACTGCAATAATAGGCCCCGCCCACTGTCGTTCAGTCTCTTAACAGCTGACATTTGCAAATATATGACCATAGGTCCCGCCCACTGCAATAATAGGCCCCGCCCACCAGAGATGGGGACTCGAGTTTGAGACTCGGACTCGAGTGCGACTTAAGTCGCACACACAGTGACTTCAGACTCGACTTGAGACTCGTCCTCGAAAGACTTCAGAGTTCAGACTCGACTCGGACTCGAGCTGCGGGACTCGTGAACAATGTTTATTTTTAGGAAACGTCTGATGAGCACGCTGTTATTCCCCTCCCTCTGACCCGTTACCTAAAACCTGCCTACATAACACGTACTACGTGCGCGCGCGCGGCCACACATGAGAGGACAACAAACAAACATGTCGACTGCACCGGCCGTTGCTGTGCCATTCATCGTAGCTTTGGGTTTAAAAACTTCAAACAAGACGGGCCAAACAAAAGAAGCGCTCAATGCAAAATATGGGGTATCTGCGCGCGTTCACCTCATGGTGTTCCAGAGCGCGAGAGGTGGGTGTACGAGAGAGAGAGACGTGCGAGAGGTAGTGCTGCGCGAATGCGCTACGGCGCTCTGCAATCAAATACGATTTTAAATAGGCTTAGTAAAAATAACAAAATAAATCGAAAATCAATGTGTGGCGCGCCGCCACAAATATATGAACCATGTATTTCACATCATTTGGTTGCAATAGTGTTTTGCATTTAGCTACTGTGATGTTTTGCACTATGTCAATTTTAGTGCTGTGAGGTAGGCTATAACATTTTCTATATTTGGTCTAATGGCTCCACAGAGCCAGCACAATAGGAGCCAAGGCCTTTCATTATAATTCAGCAACAGACATGAGAGTCCTTTTTCTTCAGAACCTCAATTTTTACAGATACAGATATTAACTTAAAAGTAAAGTATTCTTGGTGTTTTTGTCATGTTGAAATAGCCTGTTTACACTGATTATATACCTAAATCAAAGCTGATATTGTATGCTATTAGATAAAGGAGTCATAATAACATATTACATGCTTTGAATTCCTTAATAGCTATGCAGTGTTCTAAGCAGCCTGGATGGGTCGCTGTACGTGATGCAACACTTATTATAACCACAAGAGACTTGAGACTTGACTTGGACTTTAGCTCAAAGACTTGAGACTTGACTTGGACTCTAGCTCAAAGACTTGAGACTTGACTTGGACTTTAGCTCAAAGACTTGAGACTTGACTTGGACTCTAGCTCAAAGACTTGAGACTTGACTTGGACTCTAGCTCAGAGACTTGTGAGCATCTCTGCCGCCCACTGTCGTTCAGTCTCTTAACAGCTGACATTCGCAAATATATGACCATAGGTCCCGCCCACTGCAATAATAGGCCCCGCCCACTGTCGTTCAGTCTCTTAACAGCTGACATTCGCAAATATATGTTTGTTCGGAGCATTTGACTGTTTTGTTCGCAGATAAACTTTTGTTGGCAGATGAAGCAGTGACTGTATTCAATCTGACAGCAACTGCATCATAAACCATAAGTAAATTATTTCACAATGCTTCGTCTGTAAACTACGGTTTTATATGGAAAATGTTTTCAATAGCGAGTGGCCATTGATACTGTTTCCTATGCAGTGACGTTAGCCAATCATAACAGTGTCTGTTTACTGACAGCCTTAAAGGAGCCGCGCATTAAAAAATAATCATTTTAGACAGATGCATTTACATTATATGTGAACCTCATGTAACATATTAAAATAATACAAATTATTTATCCATGTCATGACCCCTTTATTTCTTTTTTAGTAAGCGTTTTATTTAAAAAAAAATACTTTAAAGGATTAGTTCACTTTTTAAAAAACCTTTGCTGATAATTTACTCACCCCCACGTCATCCAAGATGTCCATGTCTTTCTTTCTTCAGTCGAAAAGAAATTAAGGTTTTTGATGAAAACATTCTAGGATTTTTCTCCATATAATGGACTTCATGGGGTACGAAACGGTCCAAGGTCCAAATGACAGTTTCAGCGCAGCTTCAAAGGGCTTTAAACGACACCAGACGATGAATAAGGGTCTTATCTTGCGAAACGATCAGTTATTTCAAAAATAAATAAAAAAGTTTAAGTTTTATAAGCTCAAATGCTCGCCTTGCTCTGTTCTGTGATGCGCATTCGTGACTCTCCTGTTCGAACTCGTTCATCAAAATGAACAAATCTTTTTTCGAGTCATTTCGTTCATTCAACAAACGAAATGACTGGAAAAAAAGATTTGTTAATTTTGAACGAGTCTTTTTTCGAGTCATTTCGTTCATTCTACGAATGAAATGACTCGAAAAAAGATTTGTTCATTTTGAAAAAGTGAAGTAATCTTTTAAAATTCTTTATTTTAATTTATTATTTTTATGATTTAGTTAATTTTTAGTTAGTGCTTTATTATGATTCTTTACTTTATTTTATTTATATTTTATATTTTATGATTTATTTTTAGTGTTTTATTTATTTAAAAATTATTTGTTTTAATTTTTACAATTTAATAAATTTTTAGTGTTTTATTTAGAATTTTATTCTATTGTTTTGCTAATTTTTAGTAAGTGTTTTATACTGATTGTTTTAATTTGAATGATTGTTTCCTATTTTAATTCGTTTTAAACAATCTTTAAAATTATTTGTTTTAATTTAACATATTTAGACCGCACTTTTACTGGAGAAGCAAAATGACGTAAGATATTATGTCTGAAAAATGCATCAAAATAAATGAGTTTGTGCTTAAAACAATAACAAATATCTGCCAATGGAGTCAGAAAATAATCGTGTTTTCCTTTTAAAATTAAGATACATTTCTGACTCCATTGGCAGATATTTGTTCTTGTTTTGAGCATAAAATCTTGACATTAAACAAGACTTGATATCTTGGTTCTCCAATAAATTTATCTTGATTCATGAACGAGCCAAAAACACCAGTTTAAAGACCTATTTTCACTCTTGCATTCGAGTGATGTTGTGTATGCATTTTAAATTAGTTGCTGTTCTATGTTATGCATGTATACATTGAATGAATTTTGATACTTGATTTTTATGTCCTTTTATTTTTATTGATTTATTCGATTGTACAGTAAAGCACTTAGGATCAGCTACGGTTGTGTTAAACTTGTGCTCTATAAATAAAACTTGACTTGTCTCTCCTGTTGGGTCTCAGGCTGATGAGTTCATCGTCGAGGCGGTGTCGATCGGGCACGTGCGCCGGGTTCGGATCGGGCACGACGGGCGAGGCGGAGGCTGCGGATGGTTCCTGGATAAAGTGCTGATCCGAGAGGAAGGCCAGGCCGAATCACAGGCCGTTGAATTCCCGTGCAACAGGTCACAATCATGAACTTGATCCAGATCAGTGCTTTAACACGCAGAAGCGGCTCATGTCCTCGTCTCGTCTTCATCTGTGCAGATGGTTGGACCGCGGGGAAGACGACGGGCAGATCGTTCGTGAACTCGTGCCGTTCGCAGACGGACAAAGACTTTACAGTGAGTTTATGCTTTTCACGTGCACATCTAGGCATAAATAATCTAATTAAACCAATAGATCAAACCTTTTTTCTCTGATGAAGTCCTTTGAGCTGTTGAGAATATTTTCTTGAAGTTCATATTTTAATAATATAACAGCACATCTGCACGCGAACGGTTCTTCTCTGATGTAGGTCACTTGACTTTCATCTTTTTTAATGTTCTTCAGTATTTTGTTTGTCGTTATTTTAAAGTGGAATATTTAATACATTTTTAGTAGGTGTTTTATTATGATTGATTTTATTTTAAAAAATTTTATTTAAATTTTTTATTTTATTTTGTTCATTCTAGTGTTTTATTTTGATTGCTGTAATTTATTTTTGTATTTTAAATTTTTATAATTTAATTAATTTTTAGTGAGTGTCTACTTCTGGTTTATTTTATTTTAAAATAATTTCAATTTGAAATTTTTTGTAAGTGTTTTATTTTGATTGCTTTTATTTTAAAATAGTTTATTTTTGTATTTTTAATTTTTATAATTTAATAAATTTTTAGTAAGTGTCTTAATGTGGTTAATTTTATTTTAAAATAAATAATTTATTTAAATTTGACATTTTTAATTTTTCGTGTTTTATTTTGATTGCTTTAATTTTAAAATTGTTTCTTTTTGTATGTTTCATTTTTATAATTTTTATAATTTAATTAATTTCTAGTAAGTGTCTTATTCTGATTAATTTTATTTTAAAATGATTTATTTTAATTTGACATTTTTTATAATTTAGTTCATTTTTAGTTAGTTTTTTATATTGATTGCTTTTATTTTAAAATTGATTATTTTTGCATGTTTAATTTTTATAATTTTTATAATTTAATTAATTTTTAGTAAGTGTCTTATTCTGATTAATTTTATTTTAAAATGATTTATTTCAATTTTACATTTTTATCATTTAATTCATTATTATAAAAAACCCAGAGTTCAGCACACAGATCAGATTTGCCGTTCGAGTTCATAGAGGGCCGATGAAAGATGAGAAATGCCTGTTTCCAGACGTCAGTTATCACATCGCCGTGAAGACGGGGAACGTCAGCGGAGGAAGTTCCGACTCGAAAGTGTTCGTGAAGTTTTACGGGGAGAAGGGAGACACCAGCCGGATGATGCTCGTGGTTTCAGACAACAACCTGCGCAACTACTTCGAGACGGGACGGGTGGACGTTTTCACCGTCGACACCGCGGACATCGGGCAGGTGTGTGTCGCTCTCATAACACTTCCAAACACACACACATATTAAAGGGATCGTTCACCCAAAAATGTAAATTCTGTCAGTAATTACTCTCCCTCATGTTGTTCAACCCCGTAAGACCTTCGTTCATCTTCGGAACAGGAATTAAGATATTTGTGATTAAATCTGAGAGCTGGATCACTCCTCCATAGGCTTCTAAGGGATTGAAACTTGTTCCCCGAAAAGTCATTAAAGACATCGTTAAAATAGTCCAAGTGACTACAGTGGCTCAATCTTAAGTTTATCAAGCGACGAGAATACTTTTTGTGCGCAAAAAAAACTACTTTATTTCATCTATTGATTTCCTTCTCTGTGGGCTCGAGTGAGTTAGCGTAGTGTGATAGCGTAGTGCTACGTCACACGCAGGCTCACTATTGGCCGATGCTGGTCATGTGTGTGATGCGTGTGACGTACAACACAGAAGCGCTGCGCTGTTACACTAGTGAACTCACTCGACGCCCACAGAGAAGAACATCAATAGTTGAAATAAAGTCGTTATTTTTGGGTGTACTATCCCTTTAAAGTGCACATATTATGCTTTTTGGGATATGATCTACATGCTCAAACAGTAGAGCGTTGGCGCTTGCAACGCCAAGGTCATGGGTTCGATTCCCAATGAAAGCAAGAACTGATAAGAATGTAAATGTGTACCTTGAAATGCAATGTAAGTCGCTTTGCATAAAAGCATCTGCCAAATGCATAAATGTACATGCAGTGTGAAATATCGTCGCTGCCCGATGAAACTCACGTATGCAGGGATTAAAGTTCTCCGTCGCTACGACGGATTTCCGTTAATTGCAGCGAGTCTATGACGGATTTCCGTCAATTGCAGGGTTCCTGTCTGTCCTTAATGTCTTAAATTCACTTTTCATAATTTTAAGGCCGTAAATAGGCTTTCATTTCTCAAATAGTGTGATAAATGTTAATTTTCCCTAATTTAAGGAAAGACGAGGTGTATTAACCCTGCTGAGGGGGATGTGATAAAGCCTGGATTGGAGTGAAAGCACGTTCCTCTCTCCACTCTAAGCATTCTGTAATCACTTCGCTCATGGTCCACTCCGGGTTTTCAATTCCCGCTCACAGAAAAAACTGCTCCGTGTTCACTCAATTAATCTTAGTTTTGGAGAAGTGCATGTAAGGCTACAGCAGCACGTTTGCTGCGGCCCGAGCCCGTTTGTTCCCGGCGGCCCACGCAGCGTTGGTCTGGTGGTTCACACTCAACTTGATTCTATCTGGTGCGTTTGCGTGCATATTACGTCATCGCAAACGTGCACGGCGCATGATAGAAAACAGAACGCAGGTCAATATTGGCTGTTTCTCAATACCAAGTAGGCTACGCAAACTTCGGACTTGCCAAGTTTGACTCGGGAATACGAACTCCCGAGGGCGAGAGGACGCGAGTCCGGTTATTCTGCAAATGGAACAGCGCGTTCTTGATCGTGTCATTCAGCACGCTCTGCTACTCCGGTATATTTTAGGCAACAATAGAACGAAATATGGTATAAAATACAACTCTGCCTCTTTTCATCAACAATAAAACGAAATAAATATAAAACACCACTCTGCCTCTTTTCATTTATAAATGAACATATTATCATAAACATATTAATGGCCACACAAATGTGGTTCAGGCAATGCACATTGATTATCTTCACTGCATATATTTATAACAACACGAAATATAAAACACAACCCTGCTTATTTTTGTTTTCATTTCAAAAATATAAAACATTATTGATCATTAAAACTGACATTTAACAAACAGAGACAGGGTTGTATCGTTTTATTTTATTATGGATGTACACATACAGTGTATATAAAGAATATTTTATATATTTTAAAATATATAACATTACACAACCCTGTCTCTTTTTGTTAAATGTCAGTTTTAATGATCAATAATATCTAGTATAATAGGCTATAATAAGCTACAATGAGAAATAAAGCAAACAATTCAGTCAAACATTAGTCAGCTCTCTAATAGGCTACAAAGTTAAAGTTAAATAGCCTAAATATATAAAGTTATGAAACTTCACTTTGCCCTCAGCCAAAACGATTTGCCATGTAACAAACTATATATTAATATAATTTAGCATTGTTTGGTCTTATAAGATAAATAAAAACATGCACTGAAAAGTTATGTAGATGGTTGATTATTTGTCAAGCTAATTAAATTTTTTTCATAGATTAAAATAACTTTTAAAATACGCAAACTGGCAATATTAAAGCGGTTTAAAACATCTCCCCTTAAAACACTATTGGTCTCGACTATTTAAATAAAGTTAAAGGAATATGATTTAGCCTGAAAAAAATTTCAGTCAGAAGAATTTTTTTCACTTTAATCCCTGCGTATGTCCAAAACGGTTACTTTTCAGGAAGAGAAAAAAACACTGTAATTTCAAAAGCAGTTGAACGTAGCGTTGCATAACCATACATGTAACCATATTCTTGCCAGTGTAATGATATAATCCACATTTGACCAAAATCGAGTTTAAATGGACATACGTGCATATTTTACAGTAACGGTGGTCGATACGCATTCTTCCGATCATTAATTAGAATGACCAAGTCGCGTTTCATATTGACAGATGAATAGGCTACGCTCAGTTTATTAAAT
>NW_027509202.1:717500-805000 GCF_051911475.1 Siphateles boraxobius | reverse complement strand
TGGCACAGGACAGGAAATAACAAAAGTCAACACAAGACAAGGAAAACATAAGACAGGAATCGTGACAGCTAGTTGTGACACGTCCCGCCACGATCAGGGTTTGAAATTAACTTTTTCACTCACCGGCTAATAAATATTTAAGTTACCGGACATTAAGAACTTCTACTAGCCAAAAGAAAAAGAAAAGAAAAGTAATAAACCAGATTAACTTAGCTTATATATATATATATACAGAGTTCCCACAGGTCATTGAAAACCTTGAAAGTTTGTGAATCTGAAAAAGATTTGGCCCTGGAAAGTTTTTGAAAATAAATATACATAGATACATGTCCTTGAAAGTGCTTGAATTTATCCGCTAACGTGTTATTTCACAAACACTTCGTGGCCTATGCATACTAGCTTGCTTGATTTACGTTAGTTATGGGCATTTACACGTTACGTTAAGTGTTTTCCGCGTGAGTTTGTGTTGTACGTTGCCATGGCGTTCATGTGCGCAAAACTGTAACAATGTATCTTTCAAGGTAACACGATGTAACCCTTCCCACATTAAGATCCTACACATCCTTGAATTTGAGGGTATTGGACCTGGAAAGTCCTTGAATTTGAAGTTAACCAAGGTGTGGGAACCCTGTGTGTGTGTGTGTATGTATTGTGTGTATATACATGTACTGTATATATAAAATAAAACTTGGATTTCATACATTAATTTGCTTTTCAAACAAAATCCTGTCATCCAGCATCTCTTTCATTCTCATCCTTTTCCCAAAAATGTATTTTAGGTGGACACATCAATACAGAACAAAGAACATAAAAAAAATGCAGGATGTTTGAAAATATCAATGTCTCTTCTGTTCACCAAATGCTTTTTAATCTTCACTATTGCTTCAATGCAAATGAACAAGCGCGCCGTTATTTGTTGCGTATGATGTGTGTGTTCAAGTAAGCCAGATATGAGCAGATTCTGTAAAATACGCTGTATTTAATGCAGGTGAAACTCGAAAAATTAGAATATCATGCAAAACTTCATGTATTTCAGTAATTCAGATTAACTAATAAACTAATATATTTAGTATATATAACTATATACATATGCGTGATTATACTTTTCAGAGGGGCGACATTTCTGTATTTAAAATCCTTTCTTTTTATTGATTTCATACGGAGCCCCTAAAGGGACCTGTGCAAAAATAAAAAAAGTAAGACTATCGCGTGCGCACGAGAAACTATCGCGTGCGCACGAGAAACTTTCGCGTGGGCACAAGAAACTATCGCGTGCCCACGAGAAACTATCGCGTGCGCACGAGAAACCATATATTTTGCCAGTTCGTCTTCAGTCATGATTGCAATGACACTTAAGTTAATCTAAAAGAAAAGGTCAGCTATAAATACATTTGCAACAAACATATGCATATGAGTGTCATGATGATCGACAAGGCCTAGTGGATCAATAATTAGGCTACTGTTACACAATTTACCTTATCTTCTTTTAGTTTTTCAATTGAATCTTGAGGAATATCCCGTGACCTCAAAAATTCAATAAATTCTTCTTCCATGTTCAGTTGTGATCTGCGATTATTGATGAAAAATGAGCTCCGTACATATCATTCCTAGTTCCACATTTGCATTAATGATGCTATAACGCAAACCGGAAATTGTAATGCGTGCGCACGCAATAGTTTCTCGTGCGCACGCGATAGTATCTCGTGCGCACGCGATAGTTTCTCGTGCGCACGCGATAGTCTTAATTTTTTTATTTTTGCACAGGTCCCTTTAGGGGCTCCGTAATTTCATGTAATATTCTAATTTTTTGAGATTTTGAATTTGGGGTTTTCATAAGCTGTAATCCATAATCATCAAAATTATAACTTTTGCTTGATATTCTAATTTTTCGAGTTTCACCTGTATATCATGATGACTCACAAGTTCAGTATTTGCGCTAAATCTGCGGAAAAGTGAGTAAACACGCCGAATTGGCTCGTGATTTGACAGCATTTCCCGCCACAGTTGATTTTTACACGCATTTGTTGGGTTGCATTTCATCCCATGGTCACGATACACAGAGCGGCCATGAGTGTCTCACAGCTTCATCTCGGTTACGCCGCAGGTATTACTTCCCCTGTAATCGCTGGTTAGCGGTTGATGAAGATGATGGTCAAATTGCCCGAGAGCTCGTTCCTGTGGATGAGGCCTTCATGAGGAAGGACGAGGACGAGGAGGAGGAGTCCGGGGCCACACTGGGATTAGAGCAGAAAGGTGAAAGAAATCGTTTTTGGGCTTTACTAGAACAGGTTTTCATGCATTATTTCCTCATATTCTCCATTGTTGCGGCTCCTCTCTTCCCAGTCTGTCAGTAACACTCTGTTTACTTCCTGTCTCTATGAAGCCCCTCCTCCTGAAAAGGTGCTCACACTGTGCTCTGATTGGTCGGCTGGAGCAGTGTGTTGTGATTGGTCGAGCGCTTCGAGTGTGTTTGGGAAATGTCCCGCCCCTTACCATAACCTCCAGTTTAACACACTACTAACTAACTCAACCAGGCCCCGCCCCTTTATTCTACGTATTAATTATTTAAATGAGGGATATTGTGACGTTTTCGTTCCTGGAAGAAAAATCAAGATATTTGTTTTGGAAAACTAGACAGAAATCATATTTATCAACTGCAACTGCTGTGACCAGTTTTGACAAAAGTGATCATTATTGAATTTTTTATTTCTCCGCCGTATTCTTTTGTTTGTAGCGATGTCGACAACATACACGCTGAGGATCAAGACCGGAGAAAAGAAACACGCAGGAACAGACGCCAATGTCTTTGCGATCCTGTATGGAGAGAAGGACGACACAGGTGACAAAACACACAATCAGTCTGTTAAACACTGAAACCGTTCTTCACACCGTCCACTGATCATTCAAATGGCTTTTCTCGGTTTCTTCTCACAAAACGGGCATTAAATGAACAGGAATCATCAACCTGAAAGCCTCTAAATCACACAAAAACAAGTTTGAGAAGGGAATGATCGACGAGTTCACCGTGGAGGCCGTTGATCTCGGAGAACTCCAGAAACTGAGAATCGGCCATGATGAAGGAGGTGAGTGACGCGAGCCAAACACATACGTTCAGTTCACGTTCGCCCAAAATTCCTCCTTCTGACTCAGTTTAAGTTCTCTATTCCCGTTCCTAATAGTACTGTTCACGTGATCAATTCCTAGTATTCTCAGGATAGAAGGGTTACTGTTATGCATTAATTCAAAATGTCTTGCCATAGGATATTCTTCATTGCCCCTCCTGATGGCATATGTATGTTCAGCCAATCGATCTAATAACCTAATCTAATAAAGTCTTTTTGCTCTTCCAATGTAAAATACTTTACATTGAGGACATTCCAGTCTAAAAATTACATGAGTAGTTTGACAATTAATAAACTGTTTAATAGAATAGATCGTTTGTCTGTACATCTAGAAATATTTTATCTTGTACAACATTACCACAGTGATGGCATTTAAAGCAACCCTTAGGTTTAACCCCTAGCCAGGAGCTTCTAAAATAAACTCGTTGCCTGCACAAAATATAATAGCAGTGCATCAATATAATATGTAACGATAAAGTTTACAGTGGCTTCATAAGTTAATCAAAAGGTGGGGTATGTGATTTGGAAAACGACAGGCAGATTTTGAAAATAGACAATTAAAAATGGTCCTACCTTCTTTCCTCCAACGCTGGCTCTGACTCCACCCATTCGAGGAACAAGGACGCGCAATCATGCACGAGTGAAACTCAGAGGCGCGAGAGATTGTAATATGGCGTCAAATGGTGGACAAAACAGCGCAAGCGCATAAACACAGCGCGCAAGTGAATTGTAACAGTGTGAGAAAAAATGTAAACATGCAGAACTCTCAAATCCCAAACTGGAGCACAAAAAATATGATTGTGCGCACAAATTAACAAGTCGCAAGCAGAAATAACAGCGGCGAGTCCTGACAGGTTCTACACACTCGAGTTCTTTTCTACACGCGCGCAGCTGAAGTCTTAAATTATTAAATATTAGTTGGAGAATTAGGAACATTGAATGAGGGCAAAGAGAAAAATACAATCTACCTCTATATCAGAAAAGTAGAGAAGAACAAATAGAGTGAGAGCCTTAAGTGGGATAATAGATTAAATTAGAGGTTAAAACATAAGACGGATGCAATGTAGCAGCTACTTAACTGAACCATGTGACATATGTAGATGAGAGTTCTTTTGGATTTATCATCAATATTATCATCCACTCATCCTCATGTTGTTTTAAACCTTTATAAATAAAAAAAATTCAGAACATGAAGGAAGATATTTTGAAAAATGTTGATAACCAGACAGTTTCGGTTGCCATCGTTATCCATTGTATAAAAAATACAATGAAAATCGATGGAAACAAAACTGTCTGGTTATCAACATTCTTCAATATCTTCTTTCATGTTCTGAAAAAAAAAAAAGTATAAAAGTTCAAAACAACATGAGGATAAATAAATTTAAGACAATTTTCATTTTTGGTGAATCTCGTTAAGTCTTTATCGAGTATGCTTGCTTAGTTTGCAAGCTCCTTTAAGAATAAATAAATGTGTTTTACCCAACCAGTAATTGCATATAGTATAACAGAATATAATCTGCTGCCATGGTTTGTTTGAGGAGACTTAAACACAAACTCTCCTGACCATGTTATGTATTGGAGAACAAACTGAATGATGAATTTTGACTCTTAAATTATTCTTATTATTCTTAAAAATTGAAAATGTGTCTGAATAGCTCATGCAACTTTGATGTGAAGAAATGCTGGATGATGAAGTGGTTTTTCTTTCAAAAACTGACCTTGAGGGTACACCATATCGTTCAATTGCCTCTTTGAAGAAGCAAAGGGCTGTCGATGCACGGTTATCTGTTGCAGCATTCAGGCACATTATCTGTAACACATGAACTTGGTGATACAACCATCCATCATATAAGAATTGGCATAACTGCAATGATGGAAGAAAAACAACAGGAGTCCTTACCTTCCGGGAGTATCCATCCACTGCTCCAAAAATGACAATGTTATACCTATTAAGCAGGGGGTTGAAACAAAATGAGCATTTTGTATCAGGATTTCTACTAATACCATGCAAGTAAACATGGGTTTATATTACATTTTCGCCCCGTTTCACATACAGGGCTTAAACCACAGACTAAAGTGCATGTTTGAGTTGTTTTAACTGCACTGATATTTCTTTAAATATGTTAGTGCCATTGTTTTGTCTCAAGATGCACACCAGTAATGTTTATAAAAGCTGGGCCTATACTTAAATGCCATAATCGAACTAAGGCATAAACCTGACTTAATCTAAGCCTTACCTGTGAAACCAGGCCTTTAACTATTAATGTTTCATAACCAAAATATCTTAACATCTGATGTTAATAAATAAGAAATACTAATAAAAGTATATGACAATGGCTCAACCCTATTAACTTGTGATTAGTATCCACATGCCAGAGAGACAGGGGCCCTCTCACAGAATATGTGCGGCGTACCACACATCCCAATCCATACATTCTGGACAGGACTCTTATCGAATCCACTTCATGCATCGAAGCAGCTACTCTTCTCCACCGATTGTGAATCCCCATGGACTGAAGCCTGCCTTTGACCATTCGGAATCCAGCAGAGGGCATTTCATTTTTAAGCTGGGCAACCAATCTATTGAGGTCTTGATCACTGAGATTACTGTATTTTTTTGTGGAAAGACCAAACTCTTTGATTCGTCTACTGACAGTGCGACATGAAACTCCCAGAAGTTTTGCAATGTAGTGTACAGAGAAGTTTAGTTTGCAAAGTTCAGACAAAGTCTCTATTTCAATGTTATATTTCGAACGCCCTGTCCTGCTAGCGAGAGTAGTTACTTCTGTCTGTGGGGCTGTATATTCGATTTGCTGTCTGACAAGGGAAAAGAGCTCCTGCAGGGCCTGGATGACTTGTGACGGCACATCAACATGTCTTGACAGGGTCTGAAATAAGTACATTTCTTGGCGACATGTAAATTCCAGAAAATCAAGATCAACTGGTGATCTTATGAGAGCTATTTCCAATTTGGACAGCAGTCTTGAAAGAATTTGAAATCTCAGAATTTCCTAAGAACACAAAGACAAATAAGTATCAGTAAGCAATCTTTTAAAATAATACTGTTAGTCTACATTCCACTAATACAATGAATGACACATTTACTTTAACCATAAAAGTGTTATATATCCAGGGAATACCAAACAAACTCACACACACACACACACACACACACACACACACACACACACACACACACACACACACACACACACACACAAAAGGCTAAGGGAAGGAGCTGTGAGTGGGCCACATTTCTGATAAAATTACTGAAAATTCGGTTCCTGCAAATGCTGAGGTCATGTGACTCTTAGATCGCTATTAAGCAATAAGTAACATGTTGTGAGAAAACAACTGACATAATGGAAAATGTAAATATAACACATTTATTAATTATTTACACAGAGAAAAAATGTGTCCAGCTATTTTTAGTTTATAACATCAAGAGTTGGCTGTGTTACCTTATCTTAAGTTACACATGTCAATTATGTAAAAATCTCCTAAATATTTAAATCACTTACATGCAAACTTGGATCGGCCATTTTAGAAGAATCAGGTCAAAAGACATCCTTGTATCGAAAACATAAACAAAAAACACATAAAAAAGACATCAGGCCTTTGTAAATGAACAATTTTGTGTTAATTCTACCTAAATGATAAATTTAACATATAAACACGTGTGTATAACTTTGAAAAAAAACGTACCTTCTTAAGGTCTGTCACCCCGCTTTCTGTTTTGAGTGTCTTCGTTCGGAGAGAGCCAACAACAGTCAATCGCAACAGAAGGACATCAATCACGGCATAGCAACCAATCAAAAAATTTTCAGGTCTGAGCCCCGCCCCTTAAAGTGTTAAAACTGACTCGTGTGCGTAAAGATTTCAGCTGCGCACGTGTAGAAAAGAACTCGAGCGTGTAGAACCTGTCAGGACTCGCGGCTGTTATTTCTGCTTGCGACTTGTTAATTTGTCCGCACAATCATATTTTTTGTGCTCCAGTTTGGGATTTGAGAGTTCTGCATGTTTACATTTCACGTGCGAGCTTCGTTGCAATTCACTTGCGCGCTGTGTTTATGCGCTTGCGCTGTTCTGTCCACCATTTGACGCCATATTGTAATGACTATTTACTACTAATCATGGAGCCGGCTTTACTGACGAGATGCGCATGCGTCACGAGCTTTGAGTATGCGCACGAAGGGGGTCACGCGCGCTGGGGGGAGGAGGGTGTGGGACGATCGTTTGATTGACGAACTTACCAATGATTCTAGGTGGTCTTGGAAATGATTGGCTGTAGTTTTTCGAGTCCTGCCCATTCCACAGATGATTAAACTGCTTAAACTTTTCATTTCAGTGCTTCTAACTCAGTGGCTGTAAGTGGGTTAGGAATAAGATTTCAAATTATTTAGAAAAAATTGACAAAAAAGAGAATCACATACCCCACCTTTAATCAAAACATAAGAAATCAAATACATTTACAAAGTCTTGATTTTGTTTTTGCCGTGAACTAAACTATGTTTTCATGCTTGATTGTTTCAAAAAACGCATTATATTTCACATATTTTGCATTATTACAGCTCCTCTCTCCCCAGTCTGGTTGAACACGTTGTTTTCGTTGAAGCTCCTCCTTCCGAAATGCGAAATGTGCTGTGATTGGTTAGCTGGCCCAGTGCGTTGTGATTGACAGTGCTTATCGTGTGTGTTCGGGAAATGTCCCGCCCCTTCATAACCGCAAGCTCTACTCAGATGTAATAATAATCATTTATTTTATATAGCGCCTTTAGAAGTTGCTTTCTCAAAGCGCTTTACAGGCAAACATAACAACAGAGAAAACTACACACTTTAAATACAAAAATAAACAAATAAAATGAATAATCAAGTAAAAGCAATCCTAAAATAAAAAGATGTAAATATTAACCATGGCGTCAATTCCAAACCATTTCGAGCCCGATTCAGACCCTGACAATGTTAACAAACAAGAGGATCGTGCTGAACGGATGTCAAGCACAGATTTCACACGACGTTTCAGAGTGATATGTTTTTTTATGTAATTTTCTTATAGAAATATAAGAAAGATATAGAAATATCTAATATTTCTTCTCTAGTGCTATCCACCATTTAATCATATTTGTCGGAAAACTATTGTAATACAAACAGTAATCACAAAATCATGGTTAGTTTCCCTATGGGTCGGTGAACCGTCTTACAAAAGCAAGAGCTTACAAAAGCTCCAGTAAATGCTACGTCATACTGTGATGTTAGTTAGCAGGCAAGTGGAGGCAAAGATTTCCCTTCGTTTACATCATAGTTATAGTAGCAGCTTCATAAAGCTTGTAATTGAAATTGTTAATAGAAAACACAACTGCAAATAATAAGACGTACTTACAAGTTTTGATCCATGAGCAACAGATTGTCCCGACATAATTGGAAAGGCTGCGTCTCACAGGAGAAGCGTTTGTGCGTATAGACTGCATATACTCTCTTCTGGAAGCTGTTCTCTGTGAAATGTGCAGCGCACAGACAAACGTTTAGGTCATAATGTTCAGGAACAGTGTTAAAAATATATTTTCTTAGTTCATCAGCCTTAAGTTAGGGCAAACTTTTTCCGGGGTGTAAAAAACAGCGGCAACAACTCTTCCTCTTCTCTAAAACAGGGGCCTCACCCCCTTTGTTCCCGGGGGCGGGGTTTATGTAAATTTTAGGGTTTGTGATGTCACCAATCCAGGAAGAAGCTTGTTGTAGTTCCTACCAGCCGTTTGTTGTAGTCCTTAAAGAGCTAGGCTATTTCTGTAAAATAATATCTCCCTTTGCATGAAACTTTGAGTGTCGTAACTTTGCAGATGTTATTTATGCTCAAACGGCAACATTACACACTAATTAAGGACTTCCCAACTCGTAAACACGAACCTCCAGCAGGACTTGAACGCAGCGTGAGTGACAGCTGGGATTGGATCAGACAGGATTCGCTCGACTGCTTGCAAACCGATCGTGACCCGTCTGGTGTTAGTTTGCCTGGCAACTTTACAGACACACTCTTAATGGCCTCTGTTGTTCTTGTTGTACATCATCAACACACAGGAAATACATCACAAATGACCCTCTAACGTTCCTAGACAGCAGTGAGAATAAATTGAGATCGAATTAAGACTTTAAACTGAAGATATTATATGAAATATTACTATGTACCCATTATATTTGCACTGACTGGTCTTTCATTGCATCTTAAATGCACTTTAACAAATGTCAAGTCATCTTTATTTATACAGCGCTTTTTACAATACACAGTGTTTCAAAGCAGCTTTACAGAGATAACAGGAAAATAATGCAACAAAGTTTGTGTCTGGAAGAAAATAGCGTCACAGTCCAGCTTAAGTAAGTTCAGTGATGATTAATTTCCATTGCACAGAAGTTATTAATTTAGTTCATTTATATATATATATATAGCCGCTCTGGAGAAAACTGTGATGTCATCATCCAGCTCAGTTCAGTTCTCATATAATGATGTCAATGCAGGCAGATCAATAATATTGTTTAATATATCAAATTAAATGATATAATGCTTTTATACTACTTTTTGCACTTCTGGCTAAAGCATGACTGGAGTATCCAGGTAAAATGCCGGCCGGTATCACGGATGTGTGTGTGTGTGTGTGTGTGTTTCAGGAGGCTCGGCGGGATGGTTCCTGGACTGGGTGGAGATTGACGCTCCTTCTCAAGGACAGAGACTTCAGTTCCCATGCGGACGCTGGCTGGACCGAGGAGAAGATGACGGAGCCGTCGTCCGAGATCTGTATCCCGCCGAGCTGCAGACTGAGCTTTACACGCCATGTGAGAGACGAGAAAGAGATTCATTTATTCGTCCTTTGATTCCGTTAACACTGTTTAGCTGTTTTGAAACTAGCGGTGTAACGATACCCTCATGTCACAGTTCGATACATATCACAATACTGAACTCACTTGGTGCTTGAAACCCAATGCTCAGGACAATAGAGACACCAGAATAAAAATATTCACGATTCTGAAGCTGAAAACAGAATTATTCCCCCATTGCATTATTATACATTATAATCAACATTATACATATTAGTTTAATCTACTATCCATGATACATATTGTTGCATTTATGTATTGCGATATATTGTTACACCCCATTGTTACACATTGTTATTGTTAAAATTACTTTCTTCTAGGGCTGGGTATCGTTTGAATTTTAACGATTTTGCTTTTAACGATTCTGCTTATCGATTCCTAATTTCGATTCCAATATGGTAATAAAAAATTCTAAGATATCATTCACATTTAGTCTTATTGCAAAACATTCAATTGTAGCTGAAAATCATGAACAAAAATCGATAGGCTAAGAACACTTACACAAGGAACTTTTGCCTGTGGTTTAAAAATACCATAGAAAAAAAACTAGCTGAACTAAAACACATTTCAAGCATTATTTAAGACAAGTAAACACTCAGTAATTAAAAAATAAAAAATTAGCAATCGCAACAAATTAATACAGCTGAACAAATATACGATTGAAATAAACAGTGTTTTAAGATTTTCAGGTATTCTGGTACGGAAACTTTAATAACACTAATAAAGAAAAAAGAACACTGCATTTTATAAATAAAATATACATTATTACAAATATAATTACATAAGTTATTGAGTCAAGAACTAGTTCTTTTCTCTTTGTATTTTGTTGTTTGATTAGTGTTATTATAGAGACAGCAGGAATATTAGGCTACTGTCACTTTAAGAGCGGCACGGATCCAATATACTGATACACATGCACTGAAAACAGTTTAATGGTTTAAAAGCACATTTTCTGTGAGTCGTCTAGCGCTTGAATGGTTTAAAGTCATATTGAAATGCACACTAAGGAATCGATATTTTCGAACAAGTATCCGATTCCTGACCTCAAGTATTGGATTCTAGAATTGGAATCGATTTTCTACTTTATTCCTCAGTGTTTCTGTCTTGTTTTCCAGCACACATATCTAAACATTCTTAAATCAACATACATTGACTGAAGATATTAAGTTTAAAAATAGATTTACCGTATTTTCCGGACTATAAGTCGCTCCGGAGTATAAGTCGCATCAGCCCAAAAATGCGTCATGACGAGGAAAAAAACATATATAAGTCGCACTGGACTATAAGTCGCATTTATTTAGAAATTGATTTAACAAAATCCAAGACCAAGAAAAAGTTATTTAAACAGACTTTAAGTCATTAAACAGAAGGCATTTAAGTTATTCAGCTACACACAATAGCACAAAGAACAACAGGCTGAATATGTGTCCGGTATGTTGTTAACGTAACACATCAACAGTTAGCTACACAATAGCATAAAGAACATACCTGAGAGGCTGAATAGGATAAAATAAAATAAAATAACATAACAAGACAGCGAGTCCAACAGTTATCGGTAAAGCAATTTCACCAAGCTCCCGCGATCTTATTCCACATCACTGAAGTGTAGTCTGTAGCTGTAGTCTAGAGCGCATAGAGCGCTCTCTCGTGGCTGTAGACGGTAATGTCACCCTCAATTTCGGCAAATGATGCATTCACGTCATACCGCAAATACATCAAAAACTCGCAAATAATAATCAGGGGCCGTCAGCGATCCTGTGACGAGTAAATCTTGGTAATTTTGATATATAAGTCGCACCTGACTCGCAGGACCAGCCAAGGTATGAAAAAAAGTGCGACTTATAGACCGGAAAATACGGTATTTGAATGTGTTTTTGTTCACCCTGTCCTTTACCTGTAGTCGTTCCCTATGAGATAACCACCTTCACGAGCGACGTCTTCGCCGCGGGGACGGACGCGAACGTCTTCATAGTCCTGTACGGTCAGAAGGGCCTGGGAACGCAGCAGAAGTACCTGTGTGTCAACAAGAGAGAAAGACGCTTGGCATTTGAGAGATCAGCAGAAGACATGTTCATAGTGGAGGTGAGCGTCTACCATCAGTGTTAAAGTTGAGCTGGTCTTTTCTTCACTATTGTGCCGTGTATCCGGGTGAAACGCTTCTGGAACGAGAACAAATGTGGGCGGGGCTTGATTGTGTCTGTGGGGAATTGATTGGATGGTTGAGGTTTGCTATTGGTGGATCTCATGTGAGTGACAGGTTGCCACGCCCACATCATCAGAGAAGAGAAGAGATGCTGCAAGAGGAACTTATTCTGATTCAAGATTATCAGGAACATGAATTTAACACAATTATTATGATGTGCACGGATAAATAATTTATAGTAAATACTAGTAATATACCATAAATACCACCCTGAGCACCCTACTGCATAGCAACACCTTAGCAACCACATAGCAACCACCCCAGTACCCTAGCAAACGCATAGCAACACCCTAGCAACCACTCACCTAGCAACCACTCAGAATACCTTAGCAACCGCAAGCAACACCCTAGAAACCACTCAGAATACCTTAGCAACCGCATAGCAACACCTTAGCCACCAACCACTCAGAATACCTTAGCAACCGCATAGCAACACCTTAGCCATCAACCAAAGTACCCTAGCAACCGCATAGTAACCACTCACCTAGTAACCACTCAGAATACCTTAGCAACCGCAAGCAACACCCTAGCAACCACTCAGAATACCTTAGCAACCGCATAGCAACACCATAGCCACCACCCTAAGTACACTAGCAACCACATAGCAACACCCTAGAAACCACCCAGAGCACCCTACTAAACACATAGCAACCACCCTAGCTTCTATCTATCTCTTAAAAATACTGCTTTTTAAAAACTAAAACTAAAACTGCTTTCTACCTAACTAAAACTACTTCAAACTTTCTGGCTGCTTTCTCAAGCCAACTTAAAGCTTTTCTGCAAACTTTTTTTTAATCTAGTTGTCCATTATGATTTGGAGTGAGTTTAAGTCTCAGTCGGTGTTGTTGTGTGTCTCTCTGCGTAGCTGGAAGACATTGGAGACATCATCGAGAAGATCCGCATCGGACACGATAACAAAGGGACGAACCCCGGCTGGCATCTGGACAGAGTGGAAATCAGAAGACTTTTAAGGAAAGGAAAGGTAACTTAACACCTATTTTTATGCAAATTTTGAGACATCGCTGGATGGAAACTAGGGCTGGTCCGAATACCATTTTTTGAGCTTCGAAGCTTCGGTAGTAATGGACATCGAATATTCGAAGCTTCGGAATCTCTATAGCCTATGTCTGTGTGTCCGTTGCATTTTGATTATTTCGAGAACCGTTCATCCAAACGACTTCACAAGGGAGTGCAGTGTCGTATTTGGTGCAATATAGAAAGACAGGCGAGAGGTGACACGTTCAGAATTAATAAACTTTTAATAAACTACAGAACAGCGCGAGCCGGATGTGCGCGCGCCTCACGCGAGCAGAGCTTATATGCTCCGAGAATGGACACTGCACTAGTGATATAAAACACACACAGGTCTGTTAACTTAAGCAATATTTTTAATAAGGTAGTCTAATATTTTTCTCACTAACAAATTACTGACAAAGTAGGGTAGATTTAAATAAAGAAGCGGCGCGCCTCGCGCATGCAGGGCTTATATGCTCCGAGAACGGACACTGCGCTAGTGATATAACACACACACAAACACACACACACACACACACAGGTCTTTTAACTTAAGCAATATTTTTAATAAGGTAGTCTTATAATATTTTTCTCACTGACAAAGTAGTGTAGATTTAAATAAATAAAAACGAAATTTAAATAAATAAAAACGAAATTTAAATATAGAAAAACGAAATTTAAATAAATAAAAACTAAATTTAAATAAATAAAAACGAAATTTAAATATAGAAAAACGAAATTTAAATAAAGAAAAATGAAATTTAAATAAAGAAAAACTAAAAATAAACGTGACGTTCCAGTAAAATCTCAAAGTCTCCTATATTTAGCTGTAGATTAATTTAGATTGATAAGGGTAAAAAGGATAATACATTTTGTTTCTATTATTCTGTGTTCCACAATGTCAAAGCAACGCAGCTTAACCCAAAACACAAGCTCATGCACTTCTGTCCATACAAACTCCACTGCGCTCTAGAGATTACTCCCGTTGCAGGAACACATTTAGTAGTCCAAGAAGAAGCAAATATATTTATTAAGTAGATATAACGAAGTTATATGTTAAGTATTATATTTCACCAGATTTTATAGTGTAAAACATATTCAAGCGCGAATGAGAACCGTTTCGAGGGGGATGCCAGGTGTGCAAAAAAAAAAAAAGAATATTCGAATGTCACATTTTCAAATCGAATACATACACACCGAACGAATATTCGAATATCCGGGTCCAGCCCTAATGGAAACGCTCATAAATGTGCATTAAAAACATATTGAGGTGGATCATTGTTTTATCCGATAAGAAGACGTGCACATAAACTACGACGGAAACACATTGAATAAATCCCTCGTTGCACAACAAAAACCTCAGCAAAGGCTGTGATTGGCTGTGAGCGGACCAATCGCATCGCAGCTTCTCAAACATTGGTTTGGTTTAATTCCCCTTTCTTTTTTTCAAGAAAGAAGTTAATACTTTTATCATCAAAGATGCAATAAATTGATCAAAAGTGACACTAAAGGCATTTATAATGTTACAAAAGATTATATTTCAAATAAATGCTGTTCTTTTGAGCTTTCTATTCATCAAAGAATCATGAAAAATAAAATGTGTCACGGTTTCCACAAAAATATGAACACTGATAATAATCATAAATGTTTCTTGAGCATAATGGATAGATAGATGCACTTTTATGATGGATAGATGCACTTTTATGATGGATAGATGCACTTTTATGATGGATAGATGCACTTTTATGATGGATAGATGCACTTTTATGATGGATAGATGCACTTTTATGATGATAGATGCACTTTTATGACGAATATATGCACTTTTATGATGGATAGATGCACTTTTATGATGGATAGATGCACTTTTATGATGGATAGATGCACTTTTATGACGGATAGATGCACTTTTATGACGAATATATGCACTTTTATGACGGATAGATGCACTTTTATGACGGATAGATGCACTTTTATGATGGATAGATGCACTTTTATCATGGATAGATGCTTTTATGATGGATAGATGCACTTTTATGATGGATAGATGCACTTTTATGACGGATAGATGCACTTTTATGACGAATATATGCACTTTTATGACGGATAGATGCACTTTTATGACGGATAGATGCACTTTTATGATGGATAGATGCACTTTTATGATGGATAGATGCACTTTTATCATGGATAGATGCACTTTTATGATGGATAGATGCACTTTTATGATGGATAGATGCACTTTTATCATGGAAAGATGCACTTTTATCATGGATAGATGCACTTTTATCATGGATAGATGCACTTTTATGATGAATATATGCACTTTTATGACGGATAGATGCACTTTTATGACGGATAGATGCACTTTTATGATGAATATATGCACTTTTATGACGGATAGATGCACTTTTATGACGGATAGATGCACTTTTATGATGGATAGATGCACTTTTATCATGGATAGATGCACTTTTATCATGGATAGATGCACTTTTATGATGGATAGATGCACTTTTATGATGGATAGATGCACTTTTATGACGGATAGATGCACTTTTATGACGGATAGATGCACTTTTATGATGGATAGATGCACTTTTATGATGGATAGATGCACTTTTATGATGGATAGATGCACTTTTATCATGGATAGATGCACTTTTATGATGGATAGATGCACTTTAATGATGGATAGATGCACTTTTATGATGGATAGATGCACTTTTATGGACTTCAAAACATAAACCGCAATTCACTGCCATTATAAAGCTTGGAAGAACCAGGACATTTATAATATAATAGAAGAATGTCATATACACCTAGGATGACTTGAGGGTGAGTAAATCATGGGCTAATTTTTATTTTTGGGTGAACTATCGCTTTAAGATTAACAGGTTAGATGTATCAGTATTAGAGAAGATCAGTGTTGTGAGCGGTGTGTTTGTCCAGGGTTCGGAGACCACCATCTTCCCCTGCGAGCGCTGGCTGGCCCGGTCCGAGGACGACGGGGAGACGGTGAGAGAGCTGGTGCCGTCGGACATCATCACGGAGAAGCTCCTGAGAGACGGCACGCTCAAACACAGCGAGGTCGAGGTGGAGGACGCTCTCGAGAGTACGTCATCATCGCTGACTCTTTACTACCACTTCTTCACACTAGTTTTAATCAAGTGCTGAAAAGTGAAGCCAAAGTGTCTCGATCGCCCCCTGGTGGCTGGTTCCAGTATAAGTCATAAGCCCCGCCTCCCCATGAAGTCTAAAGGGACGCGATGGAAACCAAACAATCAAATTACACTTCAAATAATTTTTTTCCAAATTTTTTTTTTGTCATTTTAGGTAGTTTTTATCATGCTGGTTTAAGTTTTAGTGTTTTTTTTAATTTGTTTGGTCTTTACAGGATTGTGACGTCATGATTGACAGCTGTGATTGACAGCTTCTCTTAATGAAGTAGTCACTGAGGCTGAGTTACTTTTTTGGGGGGTTTCGGGAGAAGATTGGAGCTTCAACTTTAATTTTTTATTACAGTCTATGGTTTTAATGCATTAACTAACTATGAGTGATATCTTCTTACGGCATTTATTAAGCTTTGTTCATGTTTATAAATAAAAATGTTCATGTTCTTGTTAGTTCATTAACTAATGTTGACAGATACAACTTTTGATCTTAATTATTTATTGGTAAATGTTGAGATTGACATGAACTAAGATTAATAAATGCTGTAGAAGTGTTGTTCATGTCAACTTCACTAATGTTAACAAATGGAACCTTATTTTAAAGTGTTACCATTTTATTAATATTAGCTTTTATTTTTATATTTTCAGTTTTCATTTTAATTTCAGTTTGTTTTAGTGATTTTGTTATGTTTTTTAAATAACATTTTTATTTCAGTTTTAGTAATTTTAGTACTTAAACTTTTTTTATTTCAGTTATTTTATTTCTTATGTTTTATTTAATTTTCTTGTTTTTCATTAGATGTTTATATTTCAGCCTTATTTAATAGTTATAGTTTAATTTTCTAATATTAATGTTTTTTTTAGGTTAAGTTTTTCATTGACTATTTATATTTCAGCCTTATTTCAATATGAAATGAAAAAAAATTGTAGTTTAATTTTCTAATGTTTTATTTTATGGTTTGATGGTTTATGGTTGTTTTTTATTGACTTTATATTTTACTTCGGCCTTATTTCAATAAATGATATTTTTTATTACTATTTTTAGTTGCATTATTTGTTATTAAAAAGTATTGAATATGTATAGTTTCAAAATGTATTTTTTATAAAGTTTTATTATTTAATATTTGTAGTTTCAATATTTATTTTGAAAGTTTTATTTAATATTTGTAGTTTGTAGTTTCAATGTTAATTTTGTATAAAGTTTCATTATTTAAAATTTGTAGTTTCAATATTTATTTTTTAGGTTAAGTTTTCTATTCAATATTTTTTTTAGCCTAATTTCAATAAACAAAAACAATTTTAATAGGTTTAAAAGGCACTTAATAATGAGTTATATTGATTTAATGCACTTACACTATCAGACGAGAATAAAACTTGAACATAATTGATTTGAATAATGACTATTGTTTCATAATTGATGAATTATGAGTTATTTTGTTGTTTATTACTGTGAAGGTGCAATCTGTATATATCAAAAATACTTAATTTTTGTTATCAAAAACACATTTTACTGGAAGACTCGTGTCAGAATTCACACGGTCAATATCATATCGTAATATTGAGTGTCATCAGATGTGTGTGTGTGTGTGTCTCTCTTCAGCTCACACGTACACAGTAACGGTGAGGACGGGCGATATGTACGGCGCAGGAACCGATGCTAACGTCTTCCTGACGGTGTACGGGGATCTGGGAGACACCGGGGAACGAAAGCTCAGCAAGTCTGAGAGCAACAGCAACAAGTTTGAGAGAGGAGCCGTGAGTCCTGAAACACTCTCTGAACTCACACACTTATTATTTATAATGTGGTAAAGATTTTGTAGTCATACTGCCCAGTTGTGCCTGGAGTCGATTGTTTTATTTGCGATGATAGAACCAATGAAGTATTAATAACTGATCATGTTATTTATGTTTCAAATGCTTTTTTTTCTTTCTTGCACAGTAAAATAAAACCCGAAGCTGTATTTTGCCAAATAATGTTTTCAGATAAATACCTTAACCAAGTTTAGTGTTTTGTTCTTTCCTCATATTTAAAATATATTAAAAATAATATATAAAATATGTCCTTATATTTTCATGGTTTGATCGAACTTTTAGGGTAATTAAAAACAAATATTCCCACACAGCTTTTAGACACTACTGTGTATTATATTTAATATTTAATTTTATATTTAACAATATTATTACAACATTATTTTCCTGTTGTCTCTGTAAAGCTGCTTTGAAACAATCTGTATTGTAAAAAGTACTATATAAATAAAGGTGACTTGACTTGACTTGTATATATGCACACACACACACACACACGCACACACACACACACACACACACACACACACACACACACACACACACACACAAATATCTAAACATACTGGTGAAGCAAAATAACGAGTTATAAAGACTGAAAAAATGATTCAAAATGAAGTGAGTTTGTGCTTAAAACAAGAACAAATATCTGACAATAGTGTTTCACTTTGAATTAATTTTATATTTCTGACTCCATTCAAGTCAAGTCATCCTCATTTATATAGCGCTTTTAACAATGTAGATTGTTTCAAAGCAGCTTTACAGAGATAAAGATATAATTTAAGGTAACAGAGATTGGTTTAGTTTTATAGTGGTTCTTGAAAAATGTTTTTTCCAGCTAAAGTTAGTTTTGATTGATTCACTTCCGTCTAAATGATCATTTGTTATTAAATTAGGGGCCGCTAAGACGACACCGTTCTCTCTAAACAGACTTTAAACGTGAACCTGTGATAGACGCTGATGCCGTTCACATGCGCATTAAGAATTGATTCTATAGTTATGTGCGTTTGAATATATGTGCGCAGGTTTATAATTCCTTA
This sequence comes from Siphateles boraxobius, assembly GCF_051911475.1. Classification (NCBI taxonomy): domain Eukaryota; kingdom Metazoa; phylum Chordata; class Actinopteri; order Cypriniformes; family Leuciscidae; genus Siphateles; species Siphateles boraxobius. Next base: position 785,778 of record NW_027509202.1, on the reverse strand, counting down.
CAAACCATGCCTAAACAAACTACTTGTCTTGTCTATAAATTTTGATGCAGAATTTTATTTTAGCTCATCACTTCGGGTAGGTACGCGAACCGAAAAATTCCACAACGCTTTATCTGTAGAGTGGTATAGGGATCCTCCATAGGGAGAGGCTAGTTGGCACTTCAGCACTGCATTGTCATCAGGTCCGGATCCGGCAGGCTGCGGGAAAACCTCGGGATAAACAAAGACACTAAAATTAGCGTAGATGCCATTCTTCTTATGATGTAACGAGTACATCAGGATTTGAGGGAAGTGTTCCCAGTTCCGGCTGACCTAATCTAAGCAGCCTAATATTGAATTATAGAAGTCTATAGAGTGTTATGTGAATGCTAGGTCAAAGAGATGTGTTTTTAGTCTAGCTTTGAACTGACAGACTGTGTCTGCTTCCCGGACAATGTTAGGAAGATTGTTCCAAAGTTTTGGTGCTAAATAGGAAAAGGATCTACCGCCAGCAGTCGATTTAGATATTCTAGGTATTATCAACTGGCCGGAGTATTGAGATCGCAATAGACGTGAAGGACTATAATGTGTTAAGAGCTCGCTCAAGTACTGGGGAGCTAAACCATTTAGTGCTTTGTAAGTAATCAGCAATATTTTAAAATTTATACGATGTTTAATAGGGAGCCAATGCAGTGTTGACAGAACCGGGCTAATATGGTCGTACTTCCTGGTTCTGGTAAGAACTCTAGCGGCTGCGTTTTGAACTAGCTGTAGTTTGTTTATTAAGCGTGCAGGGCAACCACCCAGTAGAGCATTACAATAATCTAGCCTTGATGTCATGAACGCATGAACTAGTTGTTCCGCATTTGTCATTTAGAGCATATGACGTAATTTAGATATATTTTTAAGATGGAATGCGGTTTTACAGACACTAGACACGTGTCTTTCAAATGAAAGATTAGTATCAATCTTTGGCAGATATTTGTTCTTGTTTTAACTAATTTTTATTCATTATCAAGACATAATATCTTCATTCATTTTGCTTCTCCATCCAGTAAATGTATCTTGATTCAGATATTTGTGCTGAGAAAACGAGACTGAGGAAAAACCTCATGTTTTGCAGTTTGTTGAACATGTTTTTCACACAGCTGTGTGTGTACAGGTGGATAAGTTCAGCATTGAGGCGGTGGATCTGGGTCTGGTGTTTAAGATCCGGATCCGACACGACGACTCCGGGGCCGGGGCCGACTGGTACCTGGATCAGGTGGAGCTGGTGGACACGGACACGGAGGAGGTTTACATGTTCCTGTGCGAGCGCTGGCTCTCCCGGAAGAAGGAGGACAAGCGCATCGAGAGGACCTTCTTCATCAAGGTGTGATTATCACTCTTTATTAATCACAGCGACACCAAACACATTGTGTTTATTGTTAAACACATTATTGTATAGTAAGGTCCCATTAGTGGGCGTTAGTTAATGCATTAACATTAATGAATGATGATCAATACATTTATTATAGTATTTATTAATCTTTGTAAATATTAGTCAATAAAAATACAGCTATCAGCTCAGGGTTATTATTGTTAACTAAAACCAAAACCATAAAAAACACTTAAAAAAAAAAACTTCTACGTCGAGGTGTTATTATCATTCTTTATTAATCACAGCGACACCAAACACATTCATCACAAGCTCAGATTCTGAGGGATTATTACCCACACTAACAAAACCACTAAAGTCTTACCGATTTTACCTGTTTTATTAACGTTTTTATAATAAAAAATGATTGTTTTATTGGTTTATTATCGTTTTATTGTATAGTAAGGTCCCATTAGTGGGCGTTAGTTAATGCATTAACATTAATGAATGATGATCAATACATTTATTATAGTATTTATTAATCTTTGTAGATATTAGTCAATAAAAATACAGCTATCAGCTCAGCTCAGGGTTATTATTGTTAACTAAAACCAAAACCATAAAAAACACTTTAAAAAAAAAAACTTCTACGTCGAGGTGTTATTATCATTCTTTATTAATCACAGCGACACCAAACACATTCATCACAAGCTCAGATTCTGAGGGATTATTACCCACACTAACAAAACCACTAAAGTCTTACCAATTTTACCTGTTTTATTAACGTTTTTATAATAAAAAATTATTGCTTTATTGGTTTATTACCGTTTTATTGTATAGTAAGGTCCCATTAGTGGGCGTTAGTTAATGCATTAACATTAATGAATGATGATCAATACATTATATATTTTTAAAAACCTTCTACGTCAAGCTGTTATCATCACACATCATTCTTTATTAATCACAGCGAGACCAAACACATTCAACACAAACTCAGATTCTGATGGATTATTACCCACACGTTTACATGACAAAAAAGAAAAGTCTTTCCTTTGAGTTTTCCGCGTACAGACGACGCCATTGTTAAATGACAACATAATTAAAAAGAAATGATTGAATGATTAACAAAAGAAAAAGACTTGGCCTTTACTTCATCCAAAACAAAGTCTTTATGGAACGAAATATAGTCTATAAAGTCTATATGAGTGAAAATCAAAAAAAAATTTTTTGCTTTACACATGTAAAACACGTCTTTAATCCACACCGTTGTTTGTCCAGGGCTACGAGGGCGAGAGGAACCCTCAGAACGTGAAGAAGAGCATGCAGAACTCTAAAGCAGGGCTGGACGGCAACATGAACAAGAAGAAGAAGAAGAAGAAGGCTGTTATTATGGAGGAGGGTCCGAGTGAGTTCATGCGGTCGTTTCTCTGGCGTCTCTGAAGTGTGTGTGTGTGTGTGTTTCTAGTCAGTTAGCGTAGTGTGATAGCGTAGAGCTGCGTCACACGCAGGCTCACTATTGGCCGACGCTGGTCATGTGTGTGATGCGTGTGACGTACAACACAGAAGTGTCAATCCCTTAGAAGCCTATGGAGGAGTGATCCAGCTCTCAGATTTAATCACAAATATCTTAATTCGTGTCCCGAAGATGAACGAAGGTCTTACGGGGTTGAACAACATGAGGGAGAGTAATTACTGACATAATTTACATTTTTGGGTGAACTATCCCTTTAAGGCTAACATATTCATATTAAAAGCTAAAAAACTTAAATTTTGATTTCTGGAGGCCTTGTCAATCCCTAAATAAAGTTTTTATCCCCACCAATGTCCAAATCAAACCTACAGCCTTCGCCTGTTTTGTTATTGCCGGAGTTTCAGAAGCTCGTGTAAAGGCTCCGCCCTCTTCTGAACGGAGGCGGAGCTGCAGCTCATTTGCATTTAAAGGGACATGCACAAAAACGGCATGTTTTCGCTCACACCTAAAAAGGAGCAAATTTGACAAGCTATAATAAATGATCTGGTATTTTGAGCTGGAATTTCACAGACACATTCTGGGGACTTATATTACATCTTGTGAAAAGGGGCATACTATTTCACCTTTAATGTCAATCCCTAAATAAAGTTTTTCTTCTGCTTTTATCTCCCCACCAATGTCCAAATTAAATCTTCCTCCTTGTCTCAGACGCTGTGTGTTGTTGTTTCGGCAGTGATCCCGTACCACTTCACGGTGTCGACGGGAGCCGATCGCGACGCCAGCACCAGCAGTCGGGTCTACGTGATCATCCTGGGACCCGGCGATCTGGAGACGGAGCGGCTGTGGCTCGATCTGCCCGACGGGAAGAAGTGCTTCGCCAGCGGAGGAATGGAGCATTTCATGAGCTACGGACTCGACGTGGGCGAGATCAAGAGAGTCGAGGTGGGTCTCGTTTACAATAGCCTTATTATGATGATCTTTATTGTGTCTAAGAGTCTCTTCTGTATCAAAAATACAGGGAAAACAGTGAAATATTATTGTAATGTAAAACAGCTGTTTTCTAATAATTATTATTTCTTCAGCGCTTTATACAATACAGGTTGATTCAAAGCAGCTTCAACAGGAAAATATCAGCGTAGATGTTGCAAAATTCATCAATTATGAAACAAATTCAATTCTGTTCAATAACAGGTTCGGTGTTGAAAAGTTCATCAATTATTAAACCAATTCAATTCAGTTCAATAACAGGGACAATTTTGCAAAATTCATCAATAATGAAACAAATTCAATTCAGTTCAATAACAGGTTCAGTGTTGAAAAGTTAATCAATTATGAAACAAATTCAATTCAGTTCAATAACAGGTTCAATGTTGCAAAATTATAAAACAAATTCAACTCAGTTCAATTACAGGTTCAATGTTGCAAAATTAATCAATTATGAAACAAATTCAATTCAGTTCAGTAGCAGGTTCAATGTTGTAAAATTCATCAATTATGAAACAAATTCAATTCAGTTCCATAACAGTTTCAATGTTTCAAAATTCATCAATTATGAAACAAATTCAATTCAGTTCCATAACAGGTTCAATGTTTCAAAATTCATCAATTATGAAACAAATTCAATTCAGTTCCATAACAGGTTCAGTGTTGAAAAGTTAATCAATTATGAAACAAATTCAATTCAGTTCAATAACAGGTTCAGTGTTAAAAAGTTAATCAATTATGAAACAAATTCAATTCAGTTCAATAACAGGTTCAGTGTTGAAAAGTTAATCAATTATGAAACAAATTCAATTCAGTTCAATAACAGGTTCAGTGTTAAAAAGTTAATCAATTATGAAACAAATTCAATTCAGTTCAGTAGCAGGTTCAATGTTGTAAAATTCATCAATTATGAAACAAATTCAATTCAGTTCCATAACAGTTTCAATGTTTCAAAATTCATCAATTATGAAACAAATTCAATTCAGTTCCATAACAGTTTCAATGTTTCAAAATTCATCAATTATGAAACAAATTCAATTCAGCTCAATAACAGGTTCAACGTTGCAAAATTCATAAATTATGAAAAAATCTATGTGATTATACAGTAAAATGTAATTTATTCCTGTGAAGACTGGAGTAATGATTCTGAAAATTCAACTTTGATCAGTGTATGATCCTTCAGAAATCATTCTAATATGATGATTTGATGCTCAAGAAACATTTATGATTATTATCAATGTTCATGTTTCTGTGGAAACCGTCTTACATTTTATTTTAATAGAAAGTTCAAAAGAACAGCGTTTATTTGAAATAGAATCTTTTGTAACATTATAAATGTCGCTTTTGATCAATTTAATTGATGAATAAAAAAAGTATTAATTTCTGTAAATAAACCCCAAACATCATCTAGCGATCATGGCTGCAGAAATTCATCGAATGCTGTGGAAGAGCGAGTTTGAATGACCTCGTGAGCACATAAAGGAGATTTGTTGGCTCTTTCTGTGTTCCTGTTTTCAGCTGGGCCACAACGGAGCGACTCCGGAAAGCTGCTGGCTGGTGGATGAGCTCTCGGTGGCCGTTCCCACAAAAGGGATTCAGTACAACTTTCTGTGCAAGTGTTGGCTGGCAAAAGACAGAGGAGACGGTCTGACGGCCAGAGTCTTCAACATCCTGGACGCCACGACCATCAGCATCATCCGAAAGGTTCAGGCGCCCGAGAAGTGTGTGTGTGCAAACACAGTTTCAGGAGTGACGACCGCATTAAGTATGGAAGTTTAAATGATCGTTCCGTCTCACTCTAGAAATTGGGATGATTGACACCGCTGTAACCATAGCAACATCCTGGCATTCTGTGTTTTCGCCATGTGCTATTTATGATTCTAAAGCGTCTAAAAATCCTGCAATTTTAAGCTTGTTTCCGCCGCAAAATAAAACATTTTAAAAGATAATTGCGACTTTTTATCTCACAATTGCGAGTTTATATCTGGCAATTCTGACTTTATAACATACAGTTGGGAGATATAAAGTCAGAATTGCGTGATATAAAATCGAAATTGCGTGTTATAAAGTCAGAATTGCTCTACTCTGCAATTTTAACTAAAGCACCGTCGTTATGAGCCAATCAAGTACAATCAAGTTTATAGAGTTGTATAGAGCATTTGAATTTATTTTGGCTTTTTTTGGCTCTTTTTTGCTTTTTTTGTTGCAAGATCTGGCAACACAATTATTATCATTAATTTAAAATAAAACTATTAAAAAACATTTCTGTTAATTTAGTAAAAGCTGAAATAACATAAAATATAAATATTAATCAATTAGAAATGTTGCCCTTTCAATAAACTGAAATAAGTTTAAGTTGAAGCTCAAAAATTGTTAACTGGAAATAAATAAATGAAACTGAAACGGAAATAAAAATTATTTTAAGAAACTAATAAAATGGCAAAAGCACATAATGAAATTAATTTTTTTTATTAAAATTAACATGAAAACTAAAAATATAAAAATAAAAGCTATTTCAAAATATGAATGAAACAAAAATTAAAACAACGTTTTTTCTTGCACATCCAAAAAAGTGTGATTAACTCTTTCCCTGCCAGGATTTTCACACACACAAAAAAAGTTCCCAGCGAGTGGCAGCATTTTTGATCACTTTTATGGAATATTTTGTTGTATGAATATCTAAACATTTAGAACAAAAAGCTGAGAATTTTATTTTAGTCCAAGATTTGGTCCGGATGGGATTCAGAATGATGATCAAACACAGATGGAGTAGATCGACATTGCATTCAGTAACACAGTTTTGCTTTATGCTGTTTAATATTTGATGATCACGTTATTTCACATGCTCCTATCGCTAGTTTCTGCTCCTCCTTCACCTGTGTTTTGATCCAGATATTCTGTACTCATTCAGAAGATGTGTAACAGCGCCCCCTACTGTATAACAGTGAAAACATGTATCGCAGGAAAACTCCATCAATAGCAGGGAAAGAGTTAACAGCTAGTTGTTCAGATCGGTTCCATAACCAATGCATTTCATTTTTGTAAATTGTCACTTGCTGCATTTTTCGGGAGTTGATTCGCTTGTAGAATGCGGTCGTCACTCTGGTGAATGACTGAACTGTGTGTGTGTGTGTGTGTGTGTCTGTTACGTCTCATGTTCTCGCTGTTGTTCAGGTTGTTTATGAAGTGACTGTCGTCACGGGTGACACTCAAAACGCTGGAACAGACACCAACATTTTCATAACTGTGTTCGGGGCCAATGGGAGCACGGAGGAGATGCTCCTTATGAAAAATGAGGACAGGTACCCATCCAAATTATTAGTTCTTACACGCACAAAACACACTAGAGAAAGACACACAAATCACAAGTTATTTCTACAGCACTTTATACAATATAGATTGATTCAAAGCAGCTTTAACAGGAAAAAAACAGTGTAAATGTTGCAAAATTAATCAATTATGAAACAAATTCAACTATAAAGCAGCTCTACAGACGACAATAGTGTCATAATTCAGTTTAGTTCAGTTAAATGTTGATTCAATTCAGTTCAATAACAGTGTAAATGTTACAAAATTCATCAATTATGAAAAATTCAATTCAGTTTAATAATAGTGTAAATGTTGAAAAGTTAATCAATAATGAAAAATGTAATTCTGTTCAGTTCTATAAGTGTAAATTTTGCCAAATTCATCAATTACGAAACAAATTCAACTATAAAGCAGCTCCACCGAAGACAATATTGTCAAAATTCTGTTTAATTCAGTTCAATATTGTTTCAATTAATTCAATGTTGCTTCAGTTTAATTCAGTAACTGTCAATGTTGCGAAATTAATCAATTATGAAAAATTCTATTCAGTTCTATAACAGTGTAAATGTTGCAAAGTTCGTCAATTATGAAAAATCCTATTTAGTTCAATAACAGTGTAAATGTTGCAAAGTTCATCAATTATGAAACAAATTCAATTCTGTTCAATAACAGGTTCAATTTAGAAAAGTTCATCAATTATGAAAAATTCAATTCTGTTCAATAACAGGCTCAATTAAGCAAAATTCATCGATTATGAAAAATTCAATTCAGTTCAATAACAGTGTAAATGTTGCAAAGTTCATCAATTATCAAACAAATTCAATTCTGTTCAATAACAGGTTCAATTTAGAAAAATAAATCAATTATGATAAATTCAATTCAGTTCAATAACAGTGTAAATGTTGCAAAATTCATCAATTATGAAAAATCCAATTCAGTTCAATAACAGTGTAAATGTTGCAAAGTTCATCAATTATGAAAAGTGTAATTCAATTAAAAATTCTTTAATTATGAAAAATTCTGTTCAGTTCTATAAGTGTAAATGTTGCCAAATTCATCAATCACGAAACAAATTCAACTATAAAGCAACTCCACAGAAGACAATGGTGTCAAAATTCTGTTTAATTCAGTTCAATATTGTTTCAATTAATTCAATGTTGCTTCAGTTTAATTCAGTAACTGTCAATGTTGCAAAATTAATAAATTATGTAAAATTAAATTCAGTTTAATAATAGTGTAAAGGTTGCAAAGTTCATCAATTATGAAAAATTCGATTCTGTTCAATAACAATGTAAATGTTGCAAAATTAACCAATTATGAAAAATTCAATTCAGTTCAATATCAGGGTCAATTTAGCAAAATGTATCAATTATAAAAAAATTCAATTCTGTTCAATAACAGGTTCAATTTAGAAAAGTTCATCAATTATGAAAAATTCAATTCTGTTCAATAACAGGCTCAATTAAGCAAAATTCATCGATTATGAAAAATTCAATTCAGTTCAATAACAGTGTAAATGTTGCAAAGTTCATCAATTATCAAACAAATTCAATTCTGTTCAATAACAGGTTCAATTTAGAAAAATAAATCAATTATGATAAATTCAATTCAGTTCAATAACAGTGTAAATGTTGCAAAATTCATCAATTATGAAAAATCCAATTCAGTTCAATAACAGTGTAAATGTTGCAAAGTTCATCAATTATGAAAAGTGTAATTCAATTAAAAATTCTTTAATTATGAAAAATTCTGTTCAGTTCTATAAGTGTAAATGTTGCCAAATTCATCAATCACGAAACAAATTCAACTATAAAGCAACTCCACAGAAGACAATGGTGTCAAAATTCTGTTTAATTCAGTTCAATATTGTTTCAATTAATTCAATGTTGCTTCAGTTTAATTCAGTAACTGTCAATGTTGCAAAATTAATAAATTATGTAAAATTAAATTCAGTTTAATAATAGTGTAAAGGTTGCAAAGTTCATCAATTATGAAAAATTCGATTCTGTTCAATAACAATGTAAATGTTGCAAAATTAACCAATTATGAAAAATTCAATTCAGTTCAATATCAGGGTCAATTTAGCAAAATGTATCAATTATAAAAAAATTCAATTCAGTTCAATAACAGTGTAAATGTTGCAAAATTCCTCAATTATGAAAAATGTTTTGTTCTCATCTGATAGTGTCAGTGCATTAAATTGATAATATTACTGAATGTTAATTGTCATTCTAAACATTTATTTTGTAAGCTCTTTAATTGTCTTTTTAAACAAACATCATGTGTGTTTCTCGTAGGTTTGAAAGAGGACAGGAAGACACATTTAACCTGGAGATCGATGACATCGCGCCCCTGAAAAAGCTTCGAGTCCGCATCGACGGGACAGGGAGTCGTCCTGATTGGTTCCTTGACAAGGTCAGTCTGTGATACGAGCATCCAATGAAACTCAAGACGCTCGCATCCAAGGCGACGTCTACATTAATCCCGATACATTTGAAAACGGCGTTTCCGCTTAAATACGTTCTCTGTCCACTGCGCATGCGTAAAACCCCACAAAAGCTCATTGTGATGATACAGACGGAAAAATAAATAATAAAGTTATCGCGCAATTCTTCTGACAGGTTAATTTTATTTATCAGAATATCTCAGCATTCACTGATCGTCTGGGTCGCTCTCTCTCACTATTATATGTTTGCTCTAAAACGCAACGTCTCTCATGTTTTACTGCAGGACAGCAGATGTGAGTGTATTCTGTCGTCTGTGCAGGACTGTGATATGAAGAGTGTGTGAAGTCACATATTTTAGCAACTGTGTGAAAGTGAACCGCACATACCAGACACAATACCAATATAAACATGAATATCTATTGGTACAACGTGTCACATGACTAAACTTACGTCATCGTTTTCAAATACCTCAGCTTTGACAGTCCAAACTACAACGCGAAAACACAGTTTTCAAATTTATACACTTTGGAGAGCGTTTTCATTAATAAAAACGGCCTCACGGAAGGGCAAAACGGTGAGAAAAAGATGCGTTTTCAAACGAAAGCGTATTTGTGTGGACATGGCCCAAATCTGTGAGTCTTTTTAATCAGGTTATCAGGTTAATCACAACAAACTCATTAAGTTGTGTTTCCTGTCACATGACCCAGATTATCATGAGAAACCTGACCACTGAGGAGGTGTATGTTTTCACGTACGAGGAATGGCTCTCCAAGACTAAAGGACCCAAGAGGACGAAGGTGTGTGAACTTCCAGCCGTGGTGGACGACGAGGAGATGGTGGAGAAAACCACTTACATCATTCAGGTTAAAACCAGTGACCTTACTGGTAGGTGGAGTTTACATGACGCATGACTGGTTACTAACTTGTTTCCCTCACAGAATTAAAAAAAATTAAAACTTTTTATCTCACAATTAAAAAATTTTGAATTGATTTTTGGGAAGGACTGACTGGTTGCTAGGGCTGCCCTCAAATAAAGATTTTTCTAATCGACTAGTAGTCGTTCATTTAACCCATTAGTCGACTAATCGTGCGTTTACCGGTATGTTAATTCAAAGCAGCTTTAACAGGGAAAAAAACATCGTAAATGTTGCAAAATTAATCAATTATGAAACAAATTCAACTATAAAGCAGCTCTACAGAAGACAATAGTGTCATAATTCAGTTTAATTCAGTTCAATATTGATTCAATTCAGTTCAATAACAGTGTAAATGTTACAAAATGAATCAATTATGAAAAATTCAATTCAGTTTAATAATAATTTAAATGTTGAAAAGTTCATCAATTATAAAACAAATTCAATTCTGTTCAATAGCAGATGCTGATTCACCAATTATGAAATATTCAATTCAGTTCAATGATTAAATTCAATTCAATAACACTGTCACTGTTGTCAAATTAATCAATTATAAAAAAATCTTTTCATTTTAATAACTGTAAATGTTGCAAAATTAATCAATTATAAAACAAATTCAATTCTGTTCAATAACAGGCAATTTTGCAAAATTCATCAATTATGAAAAATTCAGTTCAATAACAGGTTAAATGTTGCAAAGTTAATCAATTATGAAAAATTCAATTCAGTTCAATAACAGCGTAAATGTTGCAAAGTTAATCAATTATGAAAAATGTAATTTTTCAAAAAACTTTTTATCTCACAATTCTCACATTTTGAATTGATTTTTGGGAAGGACTGACTGGTTTCTAGGGCTGCCCTCAAATAAAGATTTTTCTAATCGACTAGTAGTCGTTCATTGTGCGTTTACCGGTATATTAATAATCCATAATTCATAATAATGCGCATTTAATTGCCTATATAAAATACAGAGCCTAATCAGCACTCAAATGCACACATAAAGCCACAGCGCACCGGCAAATAAAATGATAATGATAACGTAAAAAAAAAAAAAAAAGCAGGAGGAGACTGTCTAAACATTTGAATCTTTTATTGGTAATGTTTTCTGTGTTTTCGGATGCAGAAATTAAGTCGATGATGCTGACATGTATCTCCGCATGGACGCGCCTATATGCACGTTTCATACCGATTACATCATCTGAGAATATTTATTTTCCATTTGAATCTGTTAATTCAAATGTAGACATGTCAAGCTTTCTATAGATATATTTCTCATGTCTGTAAGGCGAGTATACGCTGAGTTTCGGGTCATTTATGTGATGCGCTCAAGTTCACTGAGACTTAATGGATCTGAGCTGACATGAACTAACAATCAACAGTTGCGTTGTAATTAAGTAACATTAACAAAGATATAAAAAGTGATGTTAACTAATGGAACCTTATATAAAAGTGTTACCATTCATTTTACTGTGTCATTGATGAATAAAATTGATAATTTCTTTCAAAGCTCAGGAGTTTAATGAATTTGGTGGCTTTTCTAAAATAAATTACAGAGGGTCAGTAATTTATCAATTTGCAACAAGAATATTTCATATTCATTAGGAGTGTTTAGGCCTCTATTTTGAAATAGCAATAAACATGAAAAATCATGAAAGATTGGTAGAAACCTCATTTTGTTTTCATGCCAAGAGTTCAAAAGATAACACCAATTTCATTTTATGTGAAAAAAAGGTCTGAAAATGTTTTAAATATAAAGAAAAATATGATGGATTCTCGATTTGTGATGTGGCTGCGAGCTTTGACGCACATATGTGGTCTTTTTATGCATTTATTAGAGGTTGAATTCAAATAAAATACTGCCAAACCACCCATACTACTAATGAATAGGATGTCTACTTCATTATTATGGAAAATTATGGAAATGCATGGTTCAGATCACTCAAAACATATATGAAAATGGAGGCGCCCTTATATATGGGCAGTAATGGAGTCTGGTGTTCACCTAGTGAAAAGGTTTGGTACTGCGCCGAATAAAATCTCACTGAAAGCTAATTTTTTTTTAGATATTAACCTAAAGTTTGGAACACAACTTGTTCAGATTTTTGGCTTTAATTTTCTTGCAGTTTTAGAGTCAAATATATTTAGTAATATATATATTTTATATAAAATATAAATAATTATATTTACATTGCATATGTTCATAAACTCAAACTTATATAAATGTTTTCTTTAAAACAAGACCAACCACAGGTCTATATTCCAAAGCATTCTTGAATTACAACCATTTAAGTTTGGATAGTGATTTTTATGTCTATGCGAAAAAAGGTGGGGGTGACCGTTAAAGGGTTTAATGCACAAGCGTTTTCCTGTGTGTTTTTGCAGCCGCTGGTACCGACGCCAACGTGTTTCTGATCGTGTTCGGGGAAAACGGAGACACGGGAACACTAGCACTGAAGGAGAGCAGCAACAGGAACAAGTTCGAGCGCAAACAAGTGGACGTTTTCCGATTCCTGGATGTCCTGAGTCTGGGCGAGCTGTCGAAGGTTCGAGTCTGGCACGATAACAAGGGCCCGGCGCCCGGATGGCACCTGGAGTTCATCGATGTGAAGGACGAGTTCCTCGATCAGACCTTCCGGTTCCCCTGCGACCGATGGCTGGCCAAAAGCGAAGACGACGGGCAGATCATGAGGGAACTGGCATGTGCCAATAATGATATTCTGGATCTCAGTGAAAAGACCAGTAAGAGAGAGAGAGAGAGAGTGAGAGAGAGAGAGTGAGAGAGAGAGAGAGAGAGAGTGAGAGAGAGAGAGTGAGAGAGAGAGAGAGAGAGAGAGAGAGAGAGAGAGTGAGAGAGAGAGAGAGAGAGAGAGAGAGAGAGTGAGAGTGAGAGAGAGAGAGAGAGAGAGTGAGTGAGAGAGAGAGAGAGAGAGAGAGAGAGAGAGAGAGAGAGAGAGAGAGAGAGAGAGAGAGAGAGTGAGAGAGAGAGAGAGAGTGAGAGAGAGAGAGAGAGAGAGAGAGTGAGAGAGAGAGTGAGAGAGAGAGTGAGAGAGAGAGAGAGAGAGAGAGAGTGAGAGAGAGAGAGAGAGAGTGAGAGAGAGAGAGAGAGTGAGAGAGAGAGAGAGAGAGTGAGAGAGAGAGAGAGAGAGAGAGAGTAAGAGAGAGAGAGAGTGTGTGTGTTTCAGACGTTCGTAACCCTTGTGTTCAGAGGTGCACAAATAGGGTGACCAGATGTCCCGAAAAATTCAGAAATCTAAGCTGTTGTCCCGAATCCTGGCCCTAATTGTCCCGAAAATTATACTAAAGCAACATCTTTAGTAGTTATTGTCTGATAAAACATTAAAAACTGTCTGTGGAGGTTGAGTTTCTTTTTTTGAAGTTCTACTAAAGCCGCGTTTCCTCCGCAATTACCAGGAACTATTTGTCCCAGGAACTTTTTTCATAGGAACTTTTTTTTGCCCCAGACCGGTTGCTTACTGCGTTTACACCGCGGACTAAAGTACCGGGAAGATTAGTCTGGTGACGTTGAACTGCGTGCGACTGCTCCTCCCAGTCTGCGAGTTTTTGAGTTTTGAGTGCGTTTTGCTCTGGTCGTATTTCTTTTGTAAACTCCATATTAATTTCCAGACAACTCTTTACTGCACGAAGCCAGGAAGCGCGATTTTTAAAAATGGCGGCTAAAATAAAATGCTGCGTGGAGTCAACGAATCAAATGTGACGTGAGCTCAACCAATCAGCATGTTCAGTGCACAAGTCCCACCCCGAAAGTTCCTGAATGCTGAAAAAGTACTACCTCGCCAGCAGGGACTTTCTGGGGGGGAAATTTTTACCCGTAACTTCATTTAGACCCTGGTTCCTGCGGTGTAAACACACCGAGTACCACCCCAAAGTTCCTAGTTCCTGGGGAAAGTTCCTGCGGTGGAAACGCGGCTAAAGATACCGTAGTCGCGAATTTAGATATGCATTGATAAGCTAATTTTCATTCAAAATATGAATGGCTATCACCTGAAAAGCTCTGATTTATGCACAGTTACAACAGTCATTGTTTTGTTTTTTTCACAATGACATTTGAGATCATGATTTTAATGTTGTTGTTTTTGTGGCAGACTAAAGACTAATGACAGACTGTTGATCTTTGAATAAAAATATGTTTAGTTCAGGTTTGAAATTCATTATCTTTTATTATAAGCTATTTTGTCTAATATCTAATATCATTGTCGTTGTCCGTCCGCGCAAAAACAAAGAAAAATAACGACTTTATTTCAACTATTGATTTCCTTCTCTGTGGGCTCGAGTGAGTTAGCGTAGTGTGATAGCGTAGAGCTACGTCACACGTAGGTTCACTATTGGCCGATGCTGGTCATGTGTGTGATGCGTGTGACGTACAACACAGAAGCGCTGCGCTGTTACACTAGTGAACTCACTCGACGCCCACAGAGAAGGACATCAATAGTTGAAATAAAGTCGTTATTTTTCTTTGTTTTTGCGCACAAAAAGTATTCTCGTCGCTTGATAAACTTAAGATTGAGCCACTGTAGTCACTTGGACTATTTTAACGATGTCTTTAATAACGTTTCGGGGAACAAGTTTCAATCCCTTAGAAGCCTATGGAGGAGTGATCCAGCTCTCAGATTTAATCACAAATATCTTAATTCGTGTTCCGAAGATGAACGAAGGTCTTACGGGGTTGAACAACATGAGGGAGAGTAATTACTGACAGAATTTACATTTTTGGGTGAACGATCCCTCTAAACATGTTGCGTAAAATCCCTTCAACTGTTCTCTTCGGTCTGGGAAACCGTTAAGAGTTTCACGACAGCGACATTAAAAAATTTGATTTCTGCCCTGGACACGTTATTTGTTAATACAGATAGCGGAACGTTTCACAGAAAACAGCATAACATGGAGAATGAAAACAAAAAAGAAAATCAAATATGAAAGAGAAGGACCAGACGAGACTAAATTGATAGTTTACAAATATTGAAAATTCTGTCATCATACTCACAATCATGTCAGTCTAAACGTATAAGTCTTTCATTCATATTTATTTAGGCATTTTTAATATTCGCTCATCATTTCTGTCCATTTATTGAAAGACATAAAAGTATAATCCCTATGATTCAGGCTGTTTCGAAGCTCAAACGTGCGCGAGAACCAATGAGGTTTGATATCCCGCGTGACACGTATGTTTGCGCTTCCGTTAACCATATAAGATGCTTTATGTGTTTATATGTGGAAAAAAATGCAGTAGCACCAAAATGCAGTACATGAGATCCACGGGGAGGAGTCGGATCAAGATCCAAGGGGTGGAGATGGGTAGGATTAGGGGTGGGTTTAGGGATCAGGGGGCGGAGATGGGTAGGATTAGGGGTGGGTTTAGGGATCAGGGGGCGGAGATGGGTAGGAATAGGGGTGGGTTTAGGGATCAGGGGGCGGAGATGGGTAGGATTAGGGGTGGGTTTAGGGATCAGGGGGCGGAGATGGGTAGGATTAGGGGTGGGTTTAGGGACCAGTGGGCGGAGATGGGTAGGATTAGGGGTGGGTTTAGGGATCAGGGGGCGGAGATGGGTAGGATTAGGGGTGGGTTTAGGGATCAGGGGGCGGAGATGGGTAGGATTAGGAGTGGGTTTAGGGATCAGGGGGCGGAGATGGGTAGGATTAGGGGTGGGTTTAGGGATCAGGGGGCGGAGATGGGTAGGATTAGGGGTGGGTTTAGGGATCAGGGGGCGGAGATGGGTAGGATTAGGGGTGGGTTTAGGGATCAGGGGGCGGAGATGGGTAGGATTAGGAGTGGGTTTAGGGATCAGGGGGCGGAGATGGGTAGGTTTAGGTATATGTAAGGTGGGAGGAGTTGGATCTGGATCCGACTAGGAAAATGACAGTTAAGTGCCTTTATGCAACACTTATCGTTTTTTAAGAGATTACTTAAAGGAAAAATGGATATTTAAGGGAAATTCTTAGGGTGTATGACATTTAAAGGTGCAGTGTGTGACTTTTAGCGACATCTAGCGGTTCGGTTGAGAGTTTACAATAAGGGCTCAGCCCACGGCTCACCCCTCCCTTTCGAAGAAGCTACGGTGGCTAAAACGGGACAAACATCGTCGTCTGAGACGGCAGAGCATAGCCAGAGTAAACCAAGTTTCAGTACCACAGTCCATTATAAACCACATCATGGATAAAGTTTACAAAGCCATAGTCAGGTGAGGATCAAGGGTCTTAATACGTAATATAATAATAGTAATTAGTTGATTGTCTCACAAACGTAACCAGCACATTTCTCCCCACATAGCAAACCCATAATACAGCGAGGGAGAAGAACCACATGAAACTATGCAACTATATATTTTATCTAACAGGGTAGTGCAAGTTTAGCTGACTCAATATGAGCTGTTACTGTGGCTGAGCTGGTTAAAGCGTTAAGCCTTGTTTAAACTCGACGCGTCCGCGTGAGCCCAAAGGTGCGTGCGGCAAAAATAACGTGATTGTAACAGCGCGCGCGCCTCCGCATCCCCTAGACACCATTTACTACACACAATAGGCTTTTTTTCTCTGATTTTGGAAACTCGATCGACTTAAAATGCTTCCAAGATCGACGGGTCGGTGATTCCTGTAACTGTTTTACGGTCAATGACAAGAGTGCTAATCAGCTGTCTCACGAATGTAACCAGCACATTTATCCCCACATAGCAAAGCCATAACACAGCGAGGGAGAAGAACTAAGTTACATGAAACAATCCAACTACATATTTTACACCACTGACAAGGGAAAAGTCACTACTCACGGTGTTTATGGCTAGCTTCTAGCTTTCTGCGGTTTCTCTTTCAAGGTAGTGAGGAAACGCGCTCTGTAACGCTGTTTGTTCGCTGTCGGCTACGGTAGAAACATGACGTCACAATATGTCGACCTTCATAGAAGGGGATTTCCGCGCCTATGTAGATATAAACGCCTCATTCTAAGGTAATAAAAACATTACGGTTTATTAAGTAAGTTCTTTATACACCCCTGAACACATAGTTATGGATGTCATATTGCATTTCTGTTAATAGATACTCAAATTTTTTACACATTGCACCTTTAAGTAACACTTAACCATTATTTTTACAACACCCTTAAGTTTAATGAAAACCTAAGGGCGCACAGATACTACTGGTCAAACATTACTCCGTTACAAGTACAAGTTGTAAAGTCCAATTTTTACTTAAGTAAAAACACAGAAATACTCGTTTTTTAAAAGTACTTAAGTATCTAAAGTAAAAAGTAGATGTCAATGTATTGTTTTATTATTGTTGCATTGTTGCTTGCATAATTGTTGCAACAATTGCATGAAGGTACAACCCAGTAAAAATATATAAATATATTTTTATTTAAAAAAAAATTATATTTCAATTTAGTCATATTCTTTTATTTCAATTTAAATAAAACTCCCCAAATTCCCAACACTGAGCAGATCCCGGCGTTATTCTCGGCAGATTCTACTTCACGTGTGACGCACGGATTCCCCTGGCCGCCAAGAGAGACGAGTTCATGACGTTCGAGTGCAGCAAAACCGTGGAGAGTTTCGCCAGCAAGGTCCGCAGTTTGGTTCCCGTTAAATATGAGATCATCGTCATCACGGGAGACGTGAAGGAAGCCGCCACCGACGCCAACGTCTTCGTCACGCTCTACGGCGTCAACGGAGACTCCGGGAAGCGCGCGCTCCGCCAGAAGTTCCGGAACCTGTTCGAGCGCGGCCGGACGGACCGGTTCCTGCTGGAGATGCTGGATCTGGGAGAACTCCTGCGGGTCCGGGTGGAGCACGACGACTCCAGCGCCTCGGCCGGCTGGTTCCTGGAGTGTGTGGAGGTTACCAACACCGCCAACTGGGTGACCACCATCTTCTCCTGCGGGAAGTGGCTGGACCGGAACAAAGCCGACGGGCAAACGCACAGAGTTCTGTATCCCAAATACTGAATACTGACTTATTTGTACTTTTTTAAAGAAATTCAAATAAACTTCCTTTGTATTTGTATTGAGGATTGCTACTGTCGTCATTGTCTTGAAATCCTGTCACTTTCTCGAGGTTTTGAAACCGCAAACAGCGACATGTCTTCATAATGCAATAATCTGAGCAAAAATATTGTCTTGAAGAGATTTTAATACACGTTTATGTTTATTTTTCACGACATGCAGTTAAACAAATGAAATATTTCATCCTTTTAGTAAGTGTTTCATTTTGATTGTTTATAATTTTATATTTTTATGATTTATGAATAATTATCAGCCTTTAAATCAAATTTTGATTCGTAAGCCGGTCTTTAACCAGTTTGTGTAGTTACTCAGAGAGTTCTGTATCCTAAATACTGAACGCTTGTGATATTGAACTCTGGGACTTATTTGTACTTTTTTAAAGAAATTCAAATAAACTTCCTTTGTATTGAGAATTGCTAATGTCGTCATTGTCTTCAAATCCTGTCACTTTCTAAAATGTAGCTAAACTTTTAATATTTACAGCTAATTTGTGATTTAGCTAAATGTTAAACTACCGACAGTAATATCCAGTAATGCAAAGTTTTCAACTTTTTTTTGTAAAATTACGCTGCTTTAATTGAAATAGCCTTACTTCCAATTACAAAATCACGCAATTCATAAAGGCTATGCATGTTTTCTGTTTTCTTTAATCCCCAAAATCCCTTTAAACTCTTTAAACTCTTAAACTCTAATGGTTTAATTGCTGTAAGCGCCATCACATTTGATGTGACCCAGAGCTTTATTTAGGACTTCACATTTTGATTTTCAATACTTTTCACTTTAAAATAAGGCTTCCGGTTTGAGCAGTGTGTGTGTGTGTGTGTGTGTGTGTGTGTGTGTGTGTGTGTGTGTGTGTGTGTGTGTGTGTGTGTGTGTGTGTGTGTGTGTGTGTGTGTGTGTGTGTGTGTGTGTGTGTGTGTGTGTGTGTGTGTGTAACAGGTCAGACGTACATTAGGGGCTGTAATAAAGGTGGAGGCAAAATGCCTAAAACGAAAACTTTTGGGACTTATTTGTACTTTTTTAAGAAATTCAAATAAACTTGCTTTGTACTGATAACTTTGATTCTACTGTCACTTTCTCAAGGTATTGAACCTGTCAGCCGCCAAAAACTGAAGCGAGATGTCTTCATAATGCAATAATTTGAGCACAAATATGTTCTTGAAGTCTCACTGAGATTTTAATACTTCAATGATTTATCAACACATTCACGTTTACGGTTCTCTGATGTCATGTAAATGATCACATGACATGCAGCTAAACAAATTAAACATCTCATTCTGTTAGCGTTTCATTTGGATTGTTTATAATTTGATATATTTATGATTTATGAATATAAAGTGTGTTGGAGCAATTAATTTATAAACGTAACATTTCTTCCCCCTTTACTTTATTGACTCATGACTCCTGATTAAATTAATTAGTCATTAAATGTGTTCGGTTCCCTAAAGCCCAATTGTCTTGAAGTTGCTAAGAACGATAGTTTAAGTGTAGGTTAAATGAATTGGAGATGTTAGTGTGCATTGAGCTATAACAGTTATCAGACCTGCACACTTCCACGACAGTGTGTGTATTATTGGGACAAGATTCATAACCCAGAATAAGCAGCAAAGATGTAGATGACATAGAACTATGCATGAAACAACAATGGAAGTTTTTTTTTTAGGCATTTTCAACATTTTATTTGAAAAAACACATACAAAAAGGGTCATATACAAGACAAGAAATTAAAAAAGAAAGAAAATTTTGGGTTAAGCTATGCAACTTTTTGCATCATCATTAGTAATAAATACAGTACAAAATCCACCAAAAGTGAATCTAAGATTTTCTTCATTTTTTTTTACGCAATATACACTTATCCTAGTTATCATACATTATAATCACCAAGCTATTGCTTAAATATTGTCAATACATATTTTTCTACTTGAGCTATAAAATATTCATGTCAGAAAACATTGCGCAGTAACAGCACACAGCAGTGTCTTGTACAAAGAGCCACTTCCCTTTCACTGGCAGGTTATTCAACTATTTTTTTTCTTTTTTCTTTTTATGTCAGCAGCAGAAAAAACATCAGAAATATTTATGGTAAAATATTTTAACATATGTATCCATTCTCATACGCATATTAAAACCTGAGAAAGACATGCATTACAGAGCTTGTGCTTTAGGATCTACGGTTCAGTCTGTTAGCGAAACATGACACTACTATTGCTTATGTCCGAAATCTGCTGGAGAGATGGATCAAATCAAGAGACTTTAAGGCTACACAGGCTAGAAACACAAATCATACAATATAAAGCCATTTTTTCTTTTTCCACGTATAGGAAACAATCTCTACAGGTGTAGAAAGTAACTGTTATTCCAGGTACAGATTGTTTTGCATGGCAGAAAACGCATTATTTCACTGGAAACGAGAGTAATCTGCGGTATCAATGAGCTATAGTGTAAAAACACAATGCAATGTTGACATTGTTTGGGGGATTGAAGTTAAATACAGGGTTCGTACAAGGTGCTTAAAGTGCTTTAATTTAACTTTTTAAAATGTAAGTCCTTGAAAAACCCTGAAAACAGCCATATTTATGAAAAGGTACTTGAAAAATGCTTGAATTATTGAAAGAATATATGTGAATGTAGTGTTTAATTTTAATGATAAATCTTTTCACGCTAAAAAATTAACCCTGCAGTCCGTCTGATATTGATATAGAGCAATCTCGCATGGCCATGCGCTTGATATTGCTCATATTAATATCCACGTATATGATACATCTTTCATTCTTCAGGTCAATCACATATTAATGAGGGAAAAAACAGTTTGAAAGAGGAAAGCGATATCTTTGTCATAGTATCCTTTCAATGGTTAAGATACCACAGTCATGCTTGTGTTGCTCTTTATTTAAACCATTTTATTTTATTGGTTTATTTATATTAATCTACTTACTTTTTTTTAGAATTTGTAAGATGATAAAGATATTGTTTGATAAGTGAGATCTCTCATTGTAGTCCTTCAGCCAAAAAAAGTAGTGCTTAAAAAGTGAAATTTCATTTTACAGTATCTGTACGAACCCTGTAAATAATCTGACGTGGTGAAATGGTGAAATATGACAAACCTATACGGCAGCTACGCTAATGTACCACAACACGACCATTTAAAGCCCCTTACATGAAGTACCGATACGAATCCAAAGGTAAAGGAAAATGCTACTAATGGGAAAAATAAGCATAACTTAAAGTTAACGCCACAATGGCACAAGACAAGCAGCTTTAATCATCACAGTAAGCGCTGAACTCGCTCCTCACGACTGAAAACACATCGTTCGCAGGACGACAGAGAGAGGCAGCGAAGCCGAGAGTGCAAAACAGCAGAGACATGCAAAACAAGTCCAGTTGGTCTACGAGCTCACACTTTGAAATCGCATTAATGGAATGTAACCATAAAACTACAGCACCACATACTAGCACGTTTCAGCACGCCCTGCTGGGGGTTTTAGCTTGTTTTGACACCTAGCCCCTTAAAGTACGACCGCATGCAAAGCACTCCCATTAAAGTATAGCACAATGAGGTATTTATACACACGTAATGCTGACGGAAATAAATAAACCATTCGATTACATTGCGAACTTAAACGCGCAACCATAGTAGGTGAAGTTAGTCATAAATTATGATTGTTAAATACTTAAGGCATTTCGACGCACGATATCACGTGTAAACTATAAAACGCGGACGGACGATGAAAAAAATCACGCGACAATCGAAAACAAGAAAATGCTTCCAACTTCCTGGCTTCCGCTCCAAGCAGCTGAACGCTTGAATTCGGGAAAAGTTGCAAAAGCAAAGTCAAGAACATCTGCTACGAAAAAACAGTCACGTACATTGAAAGTGGTCAGTGAGGCAATAACTATGGTTTAGGAATGCACCAGATATCAGCCATCGGACGATATACCTTCATTTTTAATGTTAGCGTTATCGGCCGATACGAAAAATTTGGCCGATATTTCAAAGCTGATAAATAATGTATTATTTCCTTCAGCTGAGACTCTTCAGATGCGCACTGTTCAACGCGATGGTCTTAAATTATGTTGAAATTACGATTAAGTGCAACACGTGTCAAATCTCTGTCAGATCTGGCTACATAAAATAACATTATAATTGTGTGTTTGTGACATGGCTTTTAATGGTGAGAGTTTTGTTTTTTGTAATCAGGCTCTCAAAACTTATATAAAAATTTGCATTTAGATTCATCGGCCAATATATCGGTTATCGGTTTTCAAATATAAAGAATTATCGGTTACCGTATCTCCAAAGTCTTCATATTGGTGCATCCCTACTATCGTTACGCAAAGAAACTGCTGTTAAAAAGTCTGCTTCCTTGTTTTTTTGTGTGTGTGTGTGTTTTTTTTTTGGGGGGGGGGGGGGGGTGTAGTGGACGATACGCAAGGAAACCGCTTACTCAAGTGCAAATGCAAAAAAGCAGGGAAACGATCACACGACCTCATCAGAACGTGAGTGCATTTACAAAAATAACCACTAACTACATTAAGACAACAATAAATAAGTTGTTTTGTTTTTTTCCAGCATCGCAGCTACTTATGTTGAGAAGCTGTACCAGCCCCGCACACACAGCTTGGCAAGAGAAGAGAAATAAAACCAGAAAGAGTGATAGTGAAGAACAGCCTTAGAAAAGTTATGTTTGGTTTCTATAAAACAAATGGCTTTACTCCCTTGTCATGTCCTCTAGAAATGGCAGCAAACAGTTTTCATGCACATTCGGACTCTACAAGCGCGACCACGAGTCACGAGCGAATGGAAACACAGAGTTATGCCGTTACTGTTCGACGTGTGCTTGTGCTACAGGCATTACGGTACATGTTTCACTCGGTGACTTCGGAGACGCTTCGAGAACACAGTCCTCGCGTCACGTTTCCCAGAAGAACCCGGGCTCTCGCTTCAACATGCATTTAGTGGATACGTTTCTAAGCGTTGGACAAAATGCAGACCGTCACAGTTCATTATCAAGCCTGACCTCACGATTACACACGAACGTCAAGCATCATCTCCGATTATCACAGACACGACGACTCATTCGCTCGTGTTTTTTCCACAAATGATTCGTTTAAAGAAGTTCATGAGCAACCACGTGTGATATGCTGTAATGCTTAATCCGTGACACACTGAGAACATTTGGTTGGTCATCGTTCCCCGTCCTAAACACACACACACACACACACATACTGAAACCATCTTCATCGACAGACTCGCTCTTCTCCACTCTTCTCTGTTCTTATGGTCATTTGGCTCAGAAGGCAAAGGTCAGAGGTGAGAGTGGTGATGGAGATGACACACATTTTGGCAAAGTGCCCACGAGGGGACGAAGAAAGACGACAGGACTTTGCGCTAGTGCTACACGAGACATCAGCTATCAGGGGACAACTGCGTCTCAATGTCTACCCTGCAGATGGGACACTTCTTATTGGTCGCCAGCCACTGGTCGACACAAGCCTGATGGAAGAGGTGCATGCAGGGTAATCTCCTGAGAAAAGAAGAACAAAAACGCAAGCTAATCGTCACCGTTTTCATTAGATCATCAATGAAAGCGAGTGTGAAGCAGAACTACCTGACGTCCTCTCCGTCTTCTAGCATCGAGAGGCAGATTGTGCATTTCTCATCCGTGTCGAGCTCCTCTTCATACATGCTGATCTTCACATCGAGAGGTCTTCTCTGCGGGTCACATGCTCATTTATTAGACGCATGCTTTTTTTTTAACCCAATAGCAATTTACACTTAATAAATTACAGGTTCAACCAAGTTTACAACAGTCAGACATTAAAAACGTATTAATTCTAGCAGCCTTGGGCTAACATCCACAGCATCTCCATTTTATTTATACTTATATATATTTATGTGACCCGTGCGGGTAAAATGAATTGCAATGAGCAAATTTTCAAAAATCAGTTATCCTCATTTTCACATCCTCCATTAAAAAAAACTTCAAACTGATTTGTTGGAATCAGACAAAAAAAGTATTGATCTGCACGTTTAAAGTCAACAGAGTCAGCAAAGTAAAGTTTGAGAAAAAGTTTTCTGAATGTTCCAAAACAAAATCACCTGGCAAACATACGTTAAAATCCCTGGTAATTCAAAATACATGTATAGGAAAAATATATTATTTTAAATATTGTAATATTATATTATTTTTATTTAACTTTTTTGTCTCCACAATTATTTGATTAACATTTATTTATTTGTTTAACATTTAATTTAACAGACAGTACCGCACGGATGTAATATAATGTTACACATCAGATGATTTTCCCCAACAGTTAACCAAACGTTCACTTAACACATAACAGATAATGTTTGCGTGAATACTCACCAAACACAGATATTTTGAAATAGTCTACTGTAATTCTGTGTTTACAGTGTGATCGCATGCTGTCTATGTGCGCATGCATCGAATCTGTCAGTCACGTGAATAAGATCGTTTTGTTTGTTTGCACGAGTTAGAAAATCACATTTCATTGGTTCAGACATCGAGAATTCGCTTTGAATATTCACAAAAATGTAACACTGCGCTTTACAGCGAGTATTGAAAACGGCATTTTCACGGACAAATGAAAGGTATTCCTCTCGTAAAACGCAAATAAAGATACGTTTAGATGTTTAATTGCTGTTTGGATCATCGCGATCGCTAGACAATTAAGAATTAACTCATTTTTTGTTGAGTTTCACTTGTTTTCCACTTGTTTTACCTGTAGCTCGAAATTATCCCGTGTGTATTCACATTCTTTTTGCCAGCACGGGTCTCATGATTACATATTATTCACACAAAAGCAGTAAATTTCACTATTTTTTTGTCAGCCTCTTTGAAATAAAATATTTAAAGCGCCAAGTGCTGAGATTTACAGTTTTACCTATTTCAATAATTTAACATCACATTCACATGGTCACGGTTCTATGATGTTGGTTAATGATCACATTAGATGAGCATAAACATAAAATAATATAGTACATGTGGTTTTCCTATTGAAAGCTAGAAACAAGTTTGTTCAAAAGTCATCAAAGTAGTTGGATTATGAGGTAACACTTTACAATAAAGTTCATTAGTTAACTAACATGCAGTAACCGGGAGCAATCCATTTGTTACCGTATTTATTAGTCTTTGCTAACGTTAGTTAATACAAATACAGCTGTTCATTGTTAGTTCACAGTGCACTAATGTTAACATGATTTTTAATAAAGTATTAGTAAATGTTGAAATGAACATTAACAAAGATTAATAAATGCTGCATAAGTGTTGTTCATTATTAGTTCATGTTAACTAATGTAGTTAACTAATGTTAACCAACGAAGCTTATTGTAAAGTGTTACCTAAAATGTGTAATCTAATTGATAATGTCACTAACTACAATTTCCCAATAATGGACTACAATTATGTGATGCATACATATATAAATAAAAAATTAGAATGTAATAGTAATGTTTACCTTTTTATACTTGTGAGGAAAGGTACACCTCTCGATGGTGGTCTGCACTGCCCCTCGGTTCACATTCCCCAGTCTGTCCTCCAACTGCAGGAGCTCCTGGAGGAAAACCACAGGGAAACATCAGAGATCACGAGATCTGAACACGTGATGAAGAACATCACCTGAGGCGTGACGTACCTCGTAACTCTCCCGCACAGCAGACGCGTGTCGAGACGGACTGAGGCCTTGAAGAGCCAGCAGGTGTAACTGAGGATATGGGTAATTTCTGATCTCATGGACAACCTGTGCAGGACAACACCTTGCATTTACATACAACAGCATTGAACAATCGGATTTTGAGGCTTTTAGAAGAGCATGTGAGAGATGCATGTAAAAAAACATGATTTGCATGTCGCAGCATGACTTATATAAGTCGCAGCATGTTTTGCACGATTCAAAAAATGGGACTTCGGAAAATACGGTAACTTAAAGGGGTCCTTGATTATGATTTCACTTTTTTAACTTTAGTTAAGTGTGTAATGTCGCTGTTTGAGCATAAATAACATCTGCAAAGTTACAAAGCTCAAAGTTTAATGCAAAAGGAGGTTTTCTTTTACAGAAATTGCTCTTTAAGGACTACAACAAACGGCTGGTAGGAACTACAACGACCTTCTTCCTGGGTTGGTGACATCACAAACCGTAAAATCTACATAAATAAATGAATAAAAGTGTCTTTGAACAATCAAGCATGAAAACATGTTCTAGTACACCACCAAAACAAAATCAAGACTTAGTAAAAGTCCATAATAGGACTCCTTTAAATAGTGTAAATAGTGGCACTGGCAACGCCAAGGTCATGGGTTCGATTCCCAGGGAATGCATGAACTGATCAAATGTACAGGTTTAATGCAACGCAAGTCGTGTCTGCCAAACGCACACATGCAAGTGTGATTGCAAAAGCGCGGACTGACCACTTGTGCCGCGGTGTTGTTCCTGGGGAAGTGATGCAGGCGTGGAGAGGTCAGGTAATGCTGATAATGCTGAGTGAGAGGAGAGACGTGATACTGTGGCAGGCCTGGATCCACACTCAGATCCCTGAACACAAACACACCACAGATGTCAGTATATCAGAGCCGAAACAGAGGACTAGTTTATGCGGTATCTGAACACGGACGCACCAGTCTGTTCCTTCGGCAAGGTAGCGCGGCTGCTGTGGGACTGGTGCTGGGATGTGAAAGGATTGTGGGTAATCATACGGCGGGCGCAGCGTCTGCGGATGGGGAAGCGTTCGGTCTGAAGCGTGTCTGCTGGGAAAAATCAGAACAAAATTGTAAGAACATAACAAAGATCTAGTTTTAAAGTCCCCCTGTAGTCAATAATTGTGTCCCTATATAATATTTGAGTAAAACTCATTTTTGATCACCAAAATGATATATGTAAAAAAAATTCCTGGCATGTATATGAGGTCGACTTTGACTTCTGGTTGTGTTTAAACACACCTGTGCTGCGAAAGTATCCTCCAGTTGTTGTTGTTGTTTTTTTTTTTTTTAATAAAAATAAATGCAGCCTTGGTGAGCATAAGAGACTTCTTTTAAAAACATTAAAAATCTTACTGATTTGACTTCTGGTTGAGTTTTAAACACACATGTGCCGTGGAAGTATCCTAAAATCTTTACTGATTACTGATTTAAAACTTTACTGATTACTGATTTAAAACTTTACTGATTACTGATTTAAAACTTTACTGATTCTGATTTAAAACTTTACTGATTACTGATTTAAAACTTTACTGATTACTGATTTAAAACTTTACTGATTACTGATTTAAAACTTTACTGATTACTGATTTAAAACTTTACTGATTCTGATTTAAAACTTTACTGATTACTGATTTAAAACTTTACTGATTATTGACTTAAAACTTTACTGATTCTGATTTAAAACTTTACTGATTCTGATTTAAAACTTTACTGATTACTGACTTAAAACTTTACTGATTCTGATTTAAAACTTTTCTGATTCTGATTTAAAACTTTACTGATTCTGATTTAAAACTTTACTGATTACTGATTTAAAACTTTACTGATTACTGATTTAAAACTTTACTGATTCTGATTTAAAACTTTACTGATTACTGATTTAAAACTTTACTGATTACTGATTTAAACCTACTGATTCTGATTTAAAACTTTACTGATTACTGATTTAAAACTTTACTGATTAGTGATTTAAAACTTTACTGATTACTGATTTAAAACTTTACTGATTACTGACTTAAAACTTTACTGATTCTGATTTAAAACTTTACTGATTACTGATTTAAAACTTTACTGATTACTGACTTAAAACTTTACTGATTACTGATTTAAAACTTTACTGATTCTGATTTAAAACTTTACTGATTACTGATTTAAAACTTTACTGATTACTGATTTAAAACTTTACTGATTACTGATTTAAAACTTTACTGATTCTGATTTAAAACTTTACTGATTACTGATTTAAAACTTTACTGATTCTGATTTAAAACTTTACTGATTACTGACTTAAAACTTTACTGATTCTGATTTAAAACTTTACTGATTCTGATTTAAAACTTTACTGATTACTGACTTAAAACTTTACTGATTACTGATTTAAAACTTTTTATGATTCTGATTTAAAACTTTACTGATTACTGATTTAAAACTTTACTGATTCTGATTTAAAACTGTACTGATTCTGATTTAAAACTGTACTGATTCTGATTTAAAACTTTACTGATTCTGACTTAAAACTTTACTGATTACTGATTTAAAACTTTTTATGATTCTGATTTAAAACTTTACTGATTACTGACTTAAAACTTTACTGATTACTGATTTAAAACTTTTTATGATTCTGATTTAAAACTTTACTGATTCTGATTTAAAACTACTGATTAACTTTACTGATTCTGATTTAAAACTTTACTGATTACTGATTTAAAACTTTACTGATTCTGATTTAAAACTTTAATGATTCTGATGTAAAACTTT
Organism: Siphateles boraxobius; assembly: GCF_051911475.1. Taxonomy (NCBI): domain Eukaryota; kingdom Metazoa; phylum Chordata; class Actinopteri; order Cypriniformes; family Leuciscidae; genus Siphateles; species Siphateles boraxobius. The sequence goes on along the minus strand of NW_027509202.1, from coordinate 756,837 downwards.
ACTGATTCTGATTTAAAACTTTACTGATTACTGATTTAAAACTTTACTGACTCTGATTTAAAACTTTACTGATTACTGATTTAAAACTTTACTGACTCTGATTTAAAACTTTACTGATTACTGATTTAAAACTTTACTGATTACTGACTTAAAACTTTACTGATTACTGATTTAAAACTTTTTATGATTCTGATTTAAAACTTTACTGATTACTGATTTAAAACTTTACTGATTCTGATTTAAAACTGTACTGATTCTGATTTAAAACTTTACTGATTACTGACTTAAAACTTTACTGATTACTGATTTAAAACTTTACTGATTACTGATTTAAAACTTTACTGATTACTGACTTAAAACTTTACTGATTACTGATTTAAAACTTTTTATGATTCTGATTTAAAACTTTACTGATTACTGATTTAAAACTTTACTGATTACTGACTTAAAACTTTACTGATTACTGATTTAAAACTTTTTATGATTCTGATTTAAAACTTTACTGATTACTGATTTAAAACTTTACTGATTCTGATTTAAAACTTTTTATGATTCTGATTTAAAACTTTACTGATTACTGATTTAAAACTTTACTGATTCTGATTTAAAACTGTACTGATTCTGATTTAAAACTTTACTGATTCTGATTTAAAACTTTACTGATTCTGACTTAAAACTTTACTGATTACTGATTTAAAACTTTTTATGATTCTGATTTAAAACTTTACTGATTACTGACTTAAAACTTTACTGATTACTGATTTAAAACTTTTTATGATTCTGATTTAAAACTTTACTGATTCTGATTTAAAACTACTGATTAACTTTACTGATTCTGATTTAAAACTTTACTGATTACTGATTTAAAACTTTACTGATTCTGATTTAAAACTTTAATGATTCTGATGTAAAACTTTACTGATTCTGATTTAAAACTTTACTGATTACTGATTTAAAACTTTACTGACTCTGATTTAAAACTTTACTGATTACTGATTTAAAACTTTACTGACTCTGATTTAAAACTTTACTGATTACTGATTTAAAACTTTACTGACTCTGATTTAAAACTTTACTGACTCTGATTTAAAACTTTACTGATTACTGATTTAAAACTTTACTGATTCCTGATTTAAAACTTTACTGATTCTGATTTAAAACTTTACTGACTCTGATTTAAAACTTTACTGATTACTGATTTAAAACTTTACTGATTCTGATTTAAAACTTTACTGATTACTGATTTAAAACTTTACTGATTCTGATTTAAAACTTTACTGATTACTGATTTAAAGCTTTACTGATTACTGATTTAAAGCTTTACTGATTACTGATTTAAAACTTTACTGATTACTGATTTAAAGCTTTACTGATTACTGATTTAAAGCTTTACTGATTACTGATTTAAAACTTTACTGATTACTGATTTAAAACTTTACTGATTACTGATTTAAAATGACTGATAACTTATTCTGATTTAAAACTTTACTGATTTCTGATTTAAAATGACTGATAACTTATTCTGATTTAAAACTTTACTGATTTCTGATTTAAAATGACTGATAACTAATTCTGATTTAAAACTTTACTGATTTCTGATTTAAAACTTTACTGATTACTGATTTTAAGCTTTACTGATTCTGATTTAAAACTTTACTGATTACTGATTTAAAACTTTACTGATTCTGATTTAAAACTTTACCGATTACTGATTTAAAACTTTACTGATTACTGATTTAAAACTTTACTGATTTCTGATTTAAAACTTTACTGATTACTGATTTTAAGCTTTACTGATTCTGATTTAAAACTTTACTGATTACTGATTTAAAACTTTACTGATTACTGATTCTGATTTAAAACTTTACTGATTACTGATTTAAAACTTTACTGATTACTGATTTAAAACTACTGACTCTGATTTTAAACTTTACTGATTCTGATTTAAAATGACTGATAACTAATTTTGATTTAAAACTTTACTGATTACTGATTCTGATTTTAAACTTTACTGATTACTGATTTAAAATGACTGATAACTAATTCTGATTTAAAACGTTACTAATTATTGATTCTGATTTAAAAAAATACTGATTACTGATTTTAAGCTTTACTGATTACTGATTCTGATTTAAAACTTTACTGATTACTGATTTAAAACTTTACTGATTACTGATTTAAAACTTTACTGATTCTGATTTAAAACTTTACTGATTACTGATTTAAAACTTTACTGATTACTGATTTAAAACTTTACTGATTCTGATTTAAAACTTTACTGATTCTGATTTAAAACTTTACTGATTACTGATTCTGATTTAAAACTCTACTGATTACTGATTTGGATGTAAAATGACTGATTCGACTTGTGGTCTAGTTTAAACACACCTGTGCTGTGGGAGTATCCTCCTGTGCTGGGCCTCCAGGATCTGCTGCTGGATGAGGTATTGCTGGTGTAAAGCCTGAGGTAGGAATGATGGGGTCGAGATGTCCTGGAACGGAGGCGCTGGTATATGGTTGAGCGGGGCGTGTGGTTGACCCAGGTGAGGGCTCATTCCCGTGGGAGATTGTCCTGGATGGGGCATTGGGAAATCAACAGGGATCTGGGCCTGAGGGCCTACGTGGAAATGCCGGCAAGAGGTAGCATGACTGTGCTGATGCCTGTTAAAATGAGATCCTGCAAGAACAATGACATCACAGCCAATTATGAGTGGGATTAAACTAATGCTGGAGGCTCGGCCTTCATCGTCTTCATCGAACTTCCAGAAGAAATGAATGTCAGCAGTGGGTGTGATGAGAAATGAAGAGTGGAGGGGAGTGAGTTGTGTTTGAAAGGCATGTTAGTCTGTTAGCAGTGAATGTGGTTACATACACGCAGTCAGTGTTTGAGATTGTAAATCAAATTTTACCGTTGGTACATACAGAGACAGAGTATGAACAGGGAACTGAAGTCAAACCACTTCACTAATTCATGCCTGTAACCATATTGACAAATGAGGAAATATCAAGACTTTAGTTTATCCTCATCAGTTTGTGGTCAAAACTTTGTTTTAGTTTTTTTTCCCCCAAACACGAAGGATAATCACTGAAGCAATGGTTTGTTGGTTAAAATCTAACAATATTTATAGTACCTAATTTATAGACTGTGAATATAAGTCTTTATGCAAGTTTGAGGGACTTTATTTAACCTTCATCCTTCCCTAGCAACAAGCCCTAAAATTATACTTCATTTCTTTTGTCCAGAAAGATTATTTTATTTCTTTTATATTATTTTATTTATAAATATATTTTCTATTTTTTAATGCAATTTTTAGGGAGATTTTTTGTTATTTTATTATTTTATTTACCTTTAAATTACTAGATTGGAATTCAAAATAACTCAACTCATGCATAACCCTTTTAATTCAGCTCAAAATATCTTACATTGTGTGTCTTTCACGACCTCTTGTGTTAAATACATAATATAACATGATATCTCATGACTCTAGATGGCCTTATATCTCTATATGGAGTAAATGAGCTGCAGACATTATAAAATAATTTTTGGGTAAAGTTTTAGTATTTTTAGTTAGTATTTTGAGCATTTTTTAGTTTTTCTATCTGTACTGAAGCATTCCTCACATTCCATTCATTCCTAAGGGGCTCAAATTGACCCGCGTGCGTGCGTGCGTGCGTGCGTGCGTGCGTGCGTGTGTGTGTGTATATATATATAAATATATTTTTATTTAAAAAAAATTATATTTCAATTTAGTCATATTCTTTTATTTCAATTTAAATAAAACTCCCCAAATTCCCAACACTGAGCAGATCCCGGCGTTATTCTCGGCAGATTCTACTTCACGTGTGACGCACGGATTCCCCTGGCCGCCAAGAGAGACGAGTTCATGACGTTCGAGTGCAGCAAAACCGTGGAGAGTTTCGCCAGCAAAGTCCGCAGTTTGGTTCCCGTTAAATACGAGATCATCGTCATCACGGGAGACGTGAAGGAAGCCGCCACCGACGCCAACGTCTTCGTCACGCTCTACGGCGTCAACGGAGACTCCGGGAAGCGCGCGCTCCGGCAGAAGTTCCGGAACCTGTTCGAGCGCGGCCGGACGGACCGGTTCCTGCTGGAGATGCTGGATCTGGGAGAACTCCTGCGGGTCCGGGTGGAGCACGACGACTCCAGCGCCTCGGCCGGCTGGTTCCTGGAGTGTGTGGAGGTCACCAACACCGCCAACTGGGTGACCACCATCTTCTCCTGCGGGAAGTGGCTGGACCGGAACAAAGCCGACGGGCAAACGCACAGAGTTCTGTATCCCAAATACTGAATACTGACTTATTTGTACTTTTTTAAAGAAATTCAAATAAACTTCCTTTGTATTTGTATTGAGGATTGCTACTGTCATCATTGTCTTGAAATCCTGTCACTTTCTCGAGGTTTTGAAACCGCAAACAGCGACATGTCTTCATAATGCAATAATCTGAGCAAAAATATTGTCTTGAAGAGATTTTAATACACGTTTATGTTTATTTTTCACGACATGCAGTTAAACAAATGAAATATTTCATCCTTTTAGTAAGTGTTTCATTTTGATTGTTTATAATTTTATATTTTTATGATTTATGAATAATTATCAGCCTTTAAATCCAATTTTGATTCGTAAGCCGGTCTTTAACCAGTTTGTGTAGTTACTCAGAGAGTTCTGTATCCTAAATACTGAACGCTTGTGATATTGAACTCTGGGACTTATTTGTACTTTTTTAAAGAAATTCAAATAAACTTCCTTTGTATTGAGAATTATTACTGTCGTCATTGTCTTGAAATCCAGTCACTTTCTCTAAGTATTGGAGCCAAAAACTGCAGCGTTTGCATTACAGAGTTAAAATGGAAGCTTTAATATTTGACAACTAGTTTGCATAACTGGATATTACTGTCGGTCGTTTAACATTTACATCGCAAAGAATTCAACTTTTTTTTATTTGTAGTTATTTTGTAATTGGAGTTTTTCGGTTGTCTTTGGTTTTAATTGGTGTAAGCGCCTTTACATTTGTGATGCAGAGCTTTATCAACACATTGTGATTTTCAATATTTTTAACTTGTATATTAATATGATTGCAATGTAAAATTGAAGTTGTTTACTTTGATCCACAATACTCTACACAAATTATTCTTAATCCTTTTTAAAATGAGTGTGTGGAGGTCAAACACTCGCTTATGATATTGAACTCTGGGACTTATTTGTACTTTATTTAAAAGAAATTCAAATAAACTTCCTTTGTATTGAGAATTGCTAATGTCGTCATTGTCTTCAAATCCTGTCACTTTCTAAAATGTAGCTAAACTTTTAATATTTACAGCTAATTTGTGATGTAGCTAAATGTTAAACTACCGACAGTAATATCCAGTAATGCAAAGTTTTCAACTTTTTTTTGTAAAATTACGCTGTTTTAATTGAAATAGCCTTACTTCCAATTACAAAATCACGCAATTCATAAAGGCTATGCATGTTTTCTGTTTTCTTTAATCCCCAAAATCCCTTTAAACTCTTTAATGGTTTAATTGCTGTAAGCGCCATCACATTTGATGTGACCCAGAGCTTTATTTAGGACTTCACATTTTGATTTTCAATACTTTTCACTTTAAAATAAGGCTTCCGGTTTGAGCAGTATGTGTGTGTGTGTGTGTGTGTGTGTGTGTGTGTGTGTGTGTGTGTGTGTGTGTGTGTGTGTGTGTGTGTGTGTGTAACAGGTCAGACGTACATTAGGGGCTGTAATAAAGGTGGAGGCAAAATGCCTAAAACGAAAACTTTTGGGACTTATTTGTACTTTTTTAAGAAATTCAAATAAACTTGCTTTGTACTGATAACTTTGATTCTACTGTCACTTTCTCAAGGTATTGAACCTGTCAGCCGCCAAAACTGAAGCGAGATATCTTCATAATGCAATAATTTGAGCACAAATATGTTCTTGAAGTCTCACTGAGATTTTAATACTTCAATGATTTATCAACACATTCACGTTTACGGTTCTCTGATGTCATGTAAATGATCACATGACATGCAGCTAAACAAATTAAACATCTCATTCTGTTAGCGTTTCATTTGGATTGTTTATAATTTGATATATTTATGATTTATGAATAATTATTAGCCTTTTAATCAACTCACGAACCATTAAAGTGTGTTGGAGCAATTAATTTATAAACGTAACATTTCTTCCCCCTTTACTTTATTGACTCATGACTCCTGATTAAATTAATTAGTCATTAAATGTGTTCGGTTCCCTAAAGCCCAATTGTCTTGAAGTTGCTAAGAACGATAGTTTAAGTGTAGGTTAAATGAATTGGAGATGTTAGTGTGCATTGAGCTATAACAGTTATCAGACCTGCACACTTCCACGACAGTGTGTGTATTATTGGGACAAGATTCATAACCCAGAATAAGCAGCAAAGATGTAGATGACATAGAACTATGCATGAAACAACAATGGAAGTTTTTTTTTTAGGCATTTTCAACATTTTATTTGAAAAAACACATACAAAAAGGGTCATATACAAGACAAGAAATTAAAAAAGAAAGAAAATTTTGGGTTAAGCTATGCAACTTTTTGCATCATCATTAGTAATAAATACAGTACAAAATCCACCAAAAGTGAATCTAAGATTTTCTTCATTTTTTTTTACGCAATATACACTTATCCTAGTTATCATACATTATAATCACCAAGCTATTGCTTAAATATTGTCAATACATATTTTTCTACTTGAGCTATAAAATATTCATGTCAGAAAACATTGCGCAGTAACAGCACACAGCAGTGTCTTGTACAAAGAGCCACTTCCCTTTCACTGGCAGGTTATTCAACTATTTTTTTTCTTTTTTCTTTTTATGTCAGCAGCAGAAAAAACATCAGAAATATTTATGGTAAAATATTTTAACATATGTATCCATTCTCATACGCATATTAAAACCTGAGAAAGACATGCATTACAGAGCTTGTGCTTTAGGATCTACGGTTCAGTCTGTTAGCGAAACATGACACTACTATTGCTTATGTCCGAAATCTGCTGGAGAGATGGATCAAATCAAGAGACTTTAAGGCTACACAGGCTAGAAACACAAATCATACAATATAAAGCCATTTTTTCTTTTTCCACGTATAGGAAACAATCTCTACAGGTGTAGAAAGTAACTGTTATTCCAGGTACAGATTGTTTTGCATGGCAGAAAACGCATTATTTCACTGGAAACGAGAGTAATCTGCGGTATCAATGAGCTATAGTGTAAAAACACAATGCAATGTTGACATTGTTTGGGGGATTGAAGTTAAATACAGGGTTCGTACAAGGTGCTTAAAGTGCTTTAATTTAACTTTTTAAAATGTAAGTCCTTGAAAAACCCTGAAAACAGCCATATTTATGAAAAGGTACTTGAAAAATGCTTGAATTATTGAAAGAATATATGTGAATGTAGTGTTTAATTTTAATGATAAATCTTTTCACGCTAAAAAATTAACCCTGCAGTCCGTCTGATATTGATATAGAGCAATCTCGCATGGCCATGCGCTTGATATTGCTCATATTAATATCCACGTATATGATACATCTTTCATTCTTCAGGTCAATCACATATTAATGAGGGAAAAATCAGTTTGAAAGAGGAAAGCGATATCTTTGTCATAGTATCCTTTCAATGGTTAAGATACCACAGTCATGCTTGTGTTGGTCTTTATTTGAACCATTTTATTTTATTGGTTTATTTGTATTAATCTACTTACTTTTTTTTAGAATTTGTAAGATGATAAAGATATTGTTTGATAAGTGAGATCTCTCATTGTAGTCCTTCAGCCAAAAAAAGTAGTGCTTAAAAAGTGAAATTTCATTTTACAGTATCTGTACGAACCCTGTAAATAATCTGACGTGGTGAAATGGTGAAATATGACAAACCTATACGGCAGCTACGCTAATGTACCACAACACGACCATTTAAAGCCCCTTACATGAAGTACCGATACGAATCCAAAGGTAAAGGAAAATGCTACTAATGGGAAAAATAAGCATAACTTAAAGTTAACGCCACAAGGGCACAAGACAAGCAGCTTTAATCATCACAGTAAGCGCTGAACTCGCTCCTCACGACTGAAAACACATCGTTCGCAGGACGACAGAGAGAGGCAGCGAAGCCGAGAGTGCAAAACAGCAGAGACATGCAAAACAAGTCCAGTTGGTCTACGAGCTCACACTTTGAAATCGCATTAATGGAATGTAACCATAAAACTACAGCACCACATACTAGCACGTTTCAGCACGCCCTGCTGGGGGTTTTAGCTTGTTTTGACACCTAGCCCCTTAAAGTACGACCGCATGCAAAGCACTCCCATTAAAGTATAGCACAATGAGGTATTTATACACACGTAATGCTGACGGAAATAAATAAACCATTCGATTACATTGCGAACTTAAACGCGCAACCATAGTAGGTGAAGTTAGTCATAAATTATGATTGTTAAATACTTAAGGCATTTCGACGCACGATATCACGTGTAAACTATAAAACGCGGACGGACGATGAAAAAAATCACGCGACAATCGAAAACAAGAAAATGCTTCCAACTTCCTGGCTTCCGCTCCAAGCAGCTGAACGCTTGAATTCGGGAAAAGTTGCAAAAGCAAAGTCAAGAACATCTGCTACGAAAAAACAGTCACGTACATTGAAAGTGGTCAGTGAGGCAATAACTATGGTTTAGGAATGCACCAGATATCAGCCATCGGACGATATACCTTCATTTTTAAAGTTAGCGTTATCGGCCGATACGAAAAATTTGGCCGATATTTCAAAGCTGATAAATAATGTATTATTTCCTTCAGCTGAGACTTTTCAGATGCGCACTGTTCAACGCGATGGTCTTAAATTATGTTGAAATTACTTTAAAAAGGAAAATTACGATTAAGTGCAACACGTGTCAAATCTCTGTCAGATCTGGCTACATAAAATAACATTATATATAATTGTGTGTTTCTGACATGGCTTTTAATGGTGAGAGTTTTGTTTTTTGTAATCGGGCTCTCAAAACTTATATAAAAATTTGCATTTAGATTTATCGGCCAATATATCGGTTATCGGTTTTCAAATATAAAGAATTATCGGTTACCGTATCTCCAAAGTCTTCATATTGGTGCATCCCTACTATCGTTACGCAAAGAAACTGCTGTTAAAAAGTCTGCTTCCTTGTTTTTTTGTGTGTGTGTGTGTTTTTTTTTGGGGGGGGGGTGTAGTGGACGATACGCAAGGAAACCGCTTACTCAAGTGCAAATGCAAAAAAGCAGGGAAACGATCACACGACCTCATCAGAACGTGAGTGCATTTACAAAAATAACCACTAACTACATTAAGACAACAATAAATAAGTTGTTTTGTTTTTTTCCAGCATCGCAGCTACTTATGTTGAGAAGCTGTACCAGCCCCGCACACACAGCTTGGCAAGAGAAGAGAAATAAAACCAGAAAGAGTGATCGTGAAGAACAGCCTTAGAAAAGTTATGTTTGGTTTCTATAAAACAAATGGCTTTACTCCCTTGTCATGTCCTCTAGAAATGGCAGCAAACAGTTTTCATGCACATTCGGACTCTACAAGCGCGACCACGAGTCACGAGCGAATGGAAACACAGAGTTATGCCGTTACTGTTCGACGTGTGCTTGTGCTACAGGCATTACGGTACATGTTTCACTCGGTGACTTCGGAGACGCTTCGAGAACACAGTCCTCGCGTCACGTTTCCCAGAAGAACCCGGGCTCTCGCTTCAACATGCATTTAGTGGATACGTTTCTAAGCGTTGGACAAAATGCAGACCGTCACAGTTCATTATCAAGCCTGACCTCACGATTACACACGAACGTCAAGCATCATCTCCGATTATCACAGACACGACGACTCATTCGCTCGTGTTTTTTCCACAAATGATTCGTTTAAAGAAGTTCATGAGCAACCACGTGTGATATGCTGTAATGCTTAATCCGTGACACACTGAGAACATTTGGTTGGTCATCGTTCCCCGTCCTAAACACACACACACACACACACATACTGAAACCATCTTCATCGACAGACTCGCTCTTCTCCACTCTTCTCTGTTCTTATGGTCATTTGGCTCAGAAGGCAAAGGTCAGAGGTGAGAGTGGTGATGGAGATGACACACATTTTGGCAAAGTGCCCACGAGGGGACGAAGAAAGACGACAGGACTTTGCGCTAGTGCTACACGAGACATCAGCTATCAGGGGACAACTGCGTCTCAATGTCTACCCTGCAGATGGGACACTTCTTATTGGTCGCCAGCCACTGGTCGACACAAGCCTGATGGAAGAGGTGCATGCAGGGTAATCTCCTGAGAAAAGAAGAACAAAAACGCAAGCTAATCGTCACCGTTTTCATTAGATCATCAATGAAAGCGAGTGTGAAGCAGAACTACCTGACGTCCTCTCCGTCTTCTAGCATCGAGAGGCAGATTGTGCATTTCTCATCCGTGTCGAGCTCCTCTTCATACATGCTGATCTTCACATCGAGAGGTCTTCTCTGCGGGTCACATGCTCATTTATTAGACGCATGCTTTTTTTTTAACCCAATAGCAATTTACACTTAATAAATTACAGGTTCAACCAAGTTTACAACAGTCAGACATTAAAAACGTATTAATTCTAGCAGCCTTGGGCTAACATCCACAGCATCTCCATTTTATTTATACTTATATATATTTATGTGACCCGTGCTGGTAAAATGAATTGCAATGAGCAAATTTTCAAAAATCAGTTATCCTTATTTTCACATTCTCCATTAAAAAAAAACTTCAAACTGATTTGTTGGAATCAGACAAAAAAAGTCTTGATCTGCACGTTTAAAGTCAACAGAGTCAGCAAAGTAAAGTTTGAGAAAAAGTTTTCTGAATGTTCCAAAACAAAATCACCTGGCAAACATACCTTAAAATCCCTGGTAATTCAAAATACATGTATAGGAAAAATATATTATTTTAAATATTGTAATATTATATTATTTTTATTTAACTTTTTTGTCTCCACAATTATTTGATTAACATTTATTTATTTGTTTAACATTTAATTTAACAGACAGTACCGCACGGATGTAATATAATGTTACACATCAGATGATTTTCCCCAACAGTTAACCAAACGTTCACTTAACACATAACAGATAATGTTTGCGTGAATACTCACCAAACACAGATATTTTGAAATAGTCTACTGTAATTCTGTGTTTACAGTGTGATCGCATGCTGTCTATGTGCGCATGCATCGAATCTGTCAGTCACGTGAATAAGATCGTTTTGTTTGTTTGCACGAGTTAGAAAATCACATTTCATTGGTTCAGACATCGAGAATTCGCTTTGAATATTCACAAAAATGTAACACTGCGCTTTACAGCGAGTATTGAAAACGGCATTTTCACGGACAAATGAAAGGTATTCCTCTCGTAAAACGCAAATAAAGATACGTTTAGATGTTTAATTGCTGTTTGGATCATCGCGATCGCTAGACAATTAAGAATTAACTCATTTTTTGTTGAGTTTCACTTGTTTTCCACTTGTTTTACCTGTAGCTCGAAATTATCCCGTGTGTATTCACATTCTTTTTGCCAGCACGGGTCTCATGATTACATATTATTCACACAAAAGCAGTAAATTTCACTATTTTTTTGTCAGCCTCTTTGAAATAAAATATTTAAAGCGCCAAGTGCTGAGATTTACAGTTTTACCTATTTCAATAATTTAACATCACATTCACATGGTCACGGTTCTATGATGTTGGTTAATGATCACATTAGATGAGCATAAACATAAAATAATATAGTACATGTGGTTTTCCTATTGAAAGCTAGAAACAAGTTTGTTCAAAAGTCATCAAAGTAGTTGGATTATGAGGTAACACTTTACAATAAAGTTCATTAGTTAACTAACATGCAGTAACCGGGAGCAATCCATTTGTTACCGTATTTATTAGTCTTTGCTAACGTTAGTTAATACAAATACAGCTGTTCATTGTTAGTTCACAGTGCACTAATGTTAACATGATTTTTAATAAAGTATTAGTAAATGTTGAAATGAACATTAACAAAGATTAATAAATGCTGCATAAGTGTTGTTCATTATTAGTTCATGTTAACTAATGTAGTTAACTAATGTTAACCAACGAAGCTTATTGTAAAGTGTTACCTAAAATGTGTAATCTAATTGATAATGTCACTAACTACAATTTCCCAATAATGGACTACAATTATGTGATGCATACATATATAAATAAAAAATTAGAATGTAATAGTAATGTTTACCTTTTTATACTTGTGAGGAAAGGTACACCTCTCGATGGTGGTCTGCACTGCCCCTCGGTTCACATTCCCCAGTCTGTCCTCCAACTGCAGGAGCTCCTGGAGGAAAACCACAGGGAAACATCAGAGATCACGAGATCTGAACACGTGATGAAGAACATCACCTGAGGCGTGACGTACCTCGTAACTCTCCCGCACAGCAGACGCGTGTCGAGATGGACTGAGGCCTTGAAGAGCCAGCAGGTGTAACTGAGGATATGGGTAATTTCTGATCTCATGGACAACCTGTGCAGGACAACACCTTGCATTTACATACAACAGCATTGAACAATCGGATTTTGAGGCTTTTAGAAGAGCATGTGAGAGATGCATGTAAAAAAACATGATTTGCATGTCGCAGCATGACTTATATAAGTCGCAGCATGTTTTGCACGATTCAAAAAATGGGACTTCGGAAAATACGGTAACTTAAAGGGGTCCTTGATTATGATTTCACTTTTTTAACTTTAGTTAAGTGTGTAATGTCGCTGTTTGAGCATAAATAACATCTGCAAAGTTACAAAGCTCAAAGTTTAATGCAAAAGGAGGTTTTCTTTTACAGAAATTGCTCTTTAAGGACTACAACAAACGGCTGGTAGGAACTACAACGACCTTCTTCCTGGGTTGGTGACATCACAAACCGTAAAATCTACATAAATAAATGAATAAAAGCGTCTTTGAACAATCAAGCATGAAAACATGTTCTAGTACACCACCAAAACAAAATCAAGACTTAGTAAAAGTCCATAATAGGACTCCTTTAAATAGTGTAAATAGTGGCACTGGCAACGCCAAGGTCATGGGTTCGATTCCCAGGGAATGCATGAACTGATCAAATGTACAGGTTTAATGCAACGCAAGTCGTGTCTGCCAAACGCACACATGCAAGTGTGATTGCAAAAGCGCGGACTGACCACTTGTGCCGCGGTGTTGTTCCTGGGGAAGTGATGCAGGCGTGGAGAGGTCAGGTAATGCTGATAATGCTGAGTGAGAGGAGAGACGTGATACTGTGGCAGGCCTGGATCCACACTCAGATCCCTGAACACAAACACACCACAGATGTCAGTATATCAGAGCCGAAACAGAGGACTAGTTTATGCGGTATCTGAACACGGACGCACCAGTCTGTTCCTTCGGCAAGGTAGCGCGGCTGCTGTGGGACTGGTGCTGGGATGTGAAAGGATTGTGGGTAATCATACGGCGGGCGCAGCGTCTGCGGATGGGGAAGCGTTCGGTCTGAAGCGTGTCTGCTGGGAAAAATCAGAACAAAATTGTAAGAACATAACAAAGATCTAGTTTTAAAGTCCCCCTGTAGTCAATAATTGTGTCCCTATATAATATTTGAGTAAAACTCATTTTTGATCACCAAAATGATATATGTAAAAAAAATTCCTGGCATGTATATGAGGTCGACTTTGACTTCTGGTTGTGTTTAAACACACCTGTGCTGCGAAAGTATCCTCCAGTTGTTGTTGTTTTTTTTTTTTTTTTTTAATAAAAATAAATGCAGCCTTGGTGAGCATAAGAGACTTCTTTTAAAAACATTAAAAATCTTACTGATTTGACTTCTGGTTGAGTTTTAAACACACATGTGCCGTGGAAGTATCCTAAAATCTTTACTGATTACTGATTTAAAACTTTACTGATTACTGATTTAAAACTTTACTGATTACTGATTTAAAACTTTACTGATTCTGATTTAAAACTTTACTGATTACTGATTTAAAACTTTACTGATTACTGATTTAAAACTTTACTGATTACTGATTTAAAACTTTACTGATTACTGATTTAAAACTTTACTGATTCTGATTTAAAACTTTACTGATTACTGATTTAAAACTTTACTGATTATTGACTTAAAACTTTACTGATTCTGATTTAAAACTTTACTGATTCTGATTTAAAACTTTACTGATTCTGATTTAAAACTTTACTGATTACTGACTTAAAACTTTACTGATTCTGATTTAAAACTTTTCTGATTCTGATTTAAAACTTTACTGATTCTGATTTAAAACTTTACTGATTACTGATTTAAAACTTTACTGATTACTGATTTAAAACTTTACTGATTCTGATTTAAAACTTTACTGATTACTGATTTAAAACTTTACTGATTACTGATTTAAACCTACTGATTCTGATTTAAAACTTTACTGATTACTGATTTAAAACTTTACTGATTAGTGATTTAAAACTTTACTGATTACTGATTTAAAACTTTACTGATTACTGACTTAAAACTTTACTGATTCTGATTTAAAACTTTACTGATTACTGATTTAAAACTTTACTGATTACTGACTTAAAACTTTACTGATTACTGATTTAAAACTTTACTGATTCTGATTTAAAACTTTACTGATTACTGATTTAAAACTTTACTGATTCTGATTTAAAACTTTACTGATTACTGATTTAAAACTTTACTGATTCTGATTTAAAACTTTACTGATTCTGATTTAAAACTTTACTGATTACTGATTTAAAACTTTACTGATTCTGATTTAAAACTTTACTGATTACTGATTTAAAACTTTACTGATTCTGATTTAAAACTTTACTGATTCTGATTTAAAACTTTACTGATTACTGATTTAAAACTTTACTGATTCTGATTTAAAACTTTACTGATTACTGACTTAAAACTTTACTGATTCTGATTTAAAACTTTACTGATTACTGATTTAAAACTTTACTGATTACTGACTTAAAACTTTACTGATTACTGATTTAAAACTTTTTATGATTCTGATTTAAAACTTTACTGATTACTGATTTAAAACTTTACTGATTCTGATTTAAAACTGTACTGATTCTGATTTAAAACTTTACTGATTCTGATTTAAAACTTTACTGATTCTGACTTAAAACTTTACTGATTACTGATTTAAAACTTTTTATGATTCTGATTTAAAACTTTACTGATTACTGACTTAAAACTTTACTGATTACTGATTTAAAACTTTTTATGATTCTGATTTAAAACTTTACTGATTCTGATTTAAAACTACTGATTAACTTTACTGATTCTGATTTAAAACTTTACTGATTACTGATTTAAAACTTTACTGATTCTGATTTAAAACTTTAATGATTCTGATGTAAAACTTTACTGATTCTGATTTAAAACTTTACTGATTACTGATTTAAAACTTTACTGACTCTGATTTAAAACTTTACTGATTACTGATTTAAAACTTTACTGACTCTGATTTAAAACTTTACTGATTACTGATTTAAAACTTTACTGATTACTGACTTAAAACTTTACTGATTACTGATTTAAAACTTTTTATGATTCTGATTTAAAACTTTACTGATTACTGATTTAAAACTTTACTGATTCTGATTTAAAACTGTACTGATTCTGATTTAAAACTTTACTGATTACTGACTTAAAACTTTACTGATTCTGATTTAAAACTTTACTGATTACTGATTTAAAACTTTACTGATTACTGACTTAAAACTTTACTGATTACTGATTTAAAACTTTTTATGATTCTGATTTAAAACTTTACTGATTACTGATTTAAAACTTTACTGATTACTGACTTAAAACTTTACTGATTACTGATTTAAAACTTTTTATGATTCTGATTTAAAACTTTACTGATTACTGATTTAAAACTTTACTGATTCTGATTTAAAACTGTACTGATTCTGATTTAAAACTTTACTGATTACTGACTTAAAACTTTACTGATTCTGATTTAAAACTTTACTGATTACTGATTTAAAACTTTACTGATTACTGACTTAAAACTTTACTGATTACTGATTTAAAACTTTTTATGATTCTGATTTAAAACTTTACTGATTACTGATTTAAAACTTTACTGATTCTGATTTAAAACTGTACTGATTCTGATTTAAAACTTTACTGATTCTGATTTAAAACTTTACTGATTCTGACTTAAAACTTTACTGATTACTGATTTAAAACTTTTTATGATTCTGATTTAAAACTTTACTGATTACTGACTTAAAACTTTACTGATTACTGATTTAAAACTTTTTATGATTCTGATTTAAAACTTTACTGATTCTGATTTAAAACTACTGATTAACTTTACTGATTCTGATTTAAAACTTTACTGATTACTGATTTAAAACTTTACTGATTCTGATTTAAAACTTTAATGATTCTGATGTAAAACTTTACTGATTCTGATTTAAAACTTTACTGATTACTGATTTAAAACTTTACTGACTCTGATTTAAAACTTTACTGATTACTGATTTAAAACTTTACTGACTCTGATTTAAAACTTTACTGATTACTGATTTAAAACTTTACTGACTCTGATTTAAAACTTTACTGACTCTGATTTAAAACTTTACTGATTACTGATTTAAAACTTTACTGATTCCTGATTTAAAACTTTACTGATTCTGATTTAAAACTTTACTGACTCTGATTTAAAACTTTACTGATTACTGATTTAAAACTTTACTGATTCTGATTTAAAACTTTACTGATTACTGATTTAAAACTTTACTGATTCTGATTTAAAACTTTACTGATTACTGATTTAAAGCTTTACTGATTACTGATTTAAAGCTTTACTGATTACTGATTTAAAACTTTACTGATTACTGATTTAAAGCTTTACTGATTACTGATTTAAAGCTTTACTGATTACTGATTTAAAACTTTACTGATTACTGATTTAAAACTTTACTGATTACTGATTTAAAATGACTGATAACTTATTCTGATTTAAAACTTTACTGATTTCTGATTTAAAATGACTGATAACTTATTCTGATTTAAAACTTTACTGATTTCTGATTTAAAATGACTGATAACTAATTCTGATTTAAAACTTTACTGATTTCTGATTTAAAACTTTACTGATTACTGATTTTAAGCTTTACTGATTCTGATTTAAAACTTTACTGATTACTGATTTAAAACTTTACTGATTCTGATTTAAAACTTTACCGATTACTGATTTAAAACTTTACTGATTACTGATTTAAAACTTTACTGATTTCTGATTTAAAACTTTACTGATTACTGATTTTAAGCTTTACTGATTCTGATTTAAAACTTTACTGATTACTGATTTAAAACTTTACTGATTACTGATTCTGATTTAAAACTTTACTGATTACTGATTTAAAACTTTACTGATTACTGATTTAAAACTACTGACTCTGATTTTAAACTTTACTGATTCTGATTTAAAATGACTGATAACTAATTTTGATTTAAAACTTTACTGATTACTGATTCTGATTTTAAACTTTACTGATTACTGATTTAAAATGACTGATAACTAATTCTGATTTAAAACGTTACTAATTATTGATTCTGATTTAAAAAAATACTGATTACTGATTTTAAGCTTTACTGATTACTGATTCTGATTTAAAACTTTACTGATTACTGATTTAAAACTTTACTGATTACTGATTTAAAACTTTACTGATTCTGATTTAAAACTTTACTGATTACTGATTTAAAACTTTACTGATTACTGATTTAAAACTTTACTGATTCTGATTTAAAACTTTACTGATTCTGATTTAAAACTTTACTGATTACTGATTCTGATTTAAAACTCTACTGATTACTGATTTGGATGTAAAATGACTGATTCGACTTGTGGTCTAGTTTAAACACACCTGTGCTGTGGGAGTATCCTCCTGTGCTGGGCCTCCAGGATCTGCTGCTGGATGAGGTATTGCTGGTGTAAAGCCTGAGGTAGGAATGATGGGGTCGAGATGTCCTGGAACGGAGGCGCTGGTATATGGTTGAGCGGGGCGTGTGGTTGACCCAGGTGAGGGCTCATTCCCGTGGGAGATTGTCCTGGATGGGGCATTGGGAAATCAACAGGGATCTGGGCCTGAGGGCCTACGTGGAAATGCCGGCAAGAGGTAGCATGACTGTGCTGATGCCTGTTAAAATGAGATCCTGCAAGAACAATGACATCACAGCCAATTATGAGTGGGATTAAACTAATGCTGGAGGCTCGGCCTTCATCGTCTTCATCGAACTTCCAGAAGAAATGAATGTCAGCAGTGGGTGTGATGAGAAATGAAGAGTGGAGGGGAGTGAGTTGTGTTTGAAAGGCATGTTAGTCTGTTAGCAGTGAATGTGGTTACATACACGCAGTCAGTGTTTGAGATTGTAAATCAAATTTTACCGTTGGTACATACAGAGACAGAGTATGAACAGGGAACTGAAGTCAAACCACTTCACTAATTCATGCCTGTAACCATATTGACAAATGAGGAAATATCAAGACTTTAGTTTATCCTCATCAGTTTGTGGTCAAAACTTTGGTTTAGTTTTTTTTCCCCCAAACACGAAGGATAATCACTGAAGCAATGGTTTGTTGGTTAAAATCTAACAATATTTATAGTACCTAATTTATAGACTGTGAATATAAGTCTTTATGCAAGTTTGAGGGACTTTATTTAACCTTCATCCTTCCCTAGCAACAAGCCCTAAAATTATACTTCATTTCTTTTGTCCAGAAAGATTATTTTATTTCATTTTGATAATATATTTTCTATTTTTTAATGCAATTTTTAGGGAGATTTTTTGTTATTTTATTATTTTATTTACCTTTAAATGACTAGATTGGAATTCAAAATAACTCAACTCATGCATAACCCTTTTAATTCAGCTCAAAATATCTTACATTGTGTGTCTTTCACGACCTTTTGTGTTAAATACATAATATAACCTGATATTTCATGACTCTAGATGGCCTTATATCTCTATATGGAGTAAATGAGCTGCAGACATTATAAAATAATTTTTGGGTAAAGTTTTAGTATTTTTAGTTAGTATTTTGAGCATTTTTTAGTTTTCTATCTGTACTGAAGCATTCCTCACATTCCATTCATTCCTAAGGGGCTCAAATTGACCCGCGAGGGAAGGATTTGTTACTATTTTAAAATTTCAACCACAAATCTTCTTGAATACATAAAAAAAAATGTTTTGTGTATTTGTGCTTCAAGTGTGACAAAAGTCCTGGGCTCTTGGACCCCTCTGATGAACACTCATTTTTAAAAAATTGTAAAAAAAAGTTTGAGGTAAAAATGACCCGAGGGAACGATGATTAAATTAATTACACACAACTCTTTAGCTATTGTCACGTGCCAGTGATTAACCCTCCGCATGCCATAGATCCCTGCTCTACAATAACACACTTTCTTCCATCTTAAATAGTTTAAAAACTATACTTTCCATGGCGTATTTCTCTAGTCCTGTGGCCTGTTGCATTAACATGTGTCTTAAGAACTAGCCTGGACATCTAGCAGTAGCCAATGGGTAAATCAGTCCTACTTTTTAAATTCAAAATAGACCTGTGAATCCTGTGTGTGAATCCTCTATTTTATTTTATCTAAGCCAGATTTAATCAGTAAAGTAAAGTTAATTGCACACACTAACCCTAAACTTCACCTTAGTATAGCGTTGGTAGAACACCCTGATTGCAGCTGTAAATTTGTAAATAAAACAAGACTATTGGTGCACCTTTTAAAAAACAGTAAGAAAATACTGTTTCAGCCTTTCTACTGAAAAAAATCATGTTTAATCCAATGTGTTGCTTATGGAAGCTTGTTTCCGCCACAGAATAAAAAAGGTATTTGAAACTTTTTATCTCACTATTCTGACTTTATATCTCAGAATTGTGTGTAATAAAGTCAGAACTGTGAGATATAAACAGGCAAATCTGAGGAAAAAAGTCAGAATTGGGCTTTATAACCAGCAGTTGCAACTTTATATCATCCAATTGTATGTATTCTATGTCAGAATTGCAAGATATAAACTCACAATTGTAAGATAAAAAGTCGCAATTATCTTTTCAAATGTTTTATTCTGTGGCGGAAACAAGCTTCCATGGCTTGTTGATTCTTTATAATTATTTGTGAAATTGACTTGAAAGTTAAAAGTTGATGCAAATTGATCCTACGCCAATTTGTTCACTGTTTCTCATGATCAGATCCATCTATTGTTTTTCCAAATGTTGACTTTTCTTGATTGAGTGTACATCATGCTCTGAACAGAATTGACAACCATATTCTACAGCTGTGAACAGAAGTGCCTCGTCCCAGCAGATCTGGGGTGCGTTTCCCAAAAGCATCGTTGGCCCACTATGATCACAATTTCTATTGAACTTTTGGTAATTACGGGACTTGCAACCATAGTTGGCTTTGGGAAAGAAAAGCCAACGAAAAGCCAATCAAAGCCAACTATGGTTGCAAGTCCCTTCATTACCAAGGGTTCAATGTAAATTGTGATCATAGTTGGCCAACGATGCTTTTGGGAAATGCATCCCAGAACGGTCTAGAGTTATTAAGCGAATACTAAAGCAGACTACAGTTGCTGGACAGCTGAAGGAATCCCAAGATGCTTTAACTTCTCAGACAAATGTCTGAACATGCAGTAAACGTCTGGATTTAGATGTATTTTAATGCGAGCTATTAGCCTGTCAAGCATTATCAATGAAAGCTTTGCGTTTTCCAATGACAGAACTTTGGATAAGTGTGTGGGAACCATTTCACAAAGCAATATCCATGTGTTGGCAACATGGTCTCTTTTAAAACCTAATGACATGTGATTTGGCCAAAGTAGGACGTCTTCCTGAATCAACATCCTCTATTGGTACTGGAGAAACAATCTTAGTCCTAACATTATCCCACCAAACATCAAAAACACTGCGGGTTAAGGACGCTGTTGAAGCTCTTAAGACTCAAATCTGATTGGTTGATAGGAATGCTGTTCTAGGACCGACAAGGATGTTGAACACCCTTCATCTTAAGAAACATGTTTACTGGGATTTATCCAAGATCAACATCTCTGTAGATGTAGATTAACCCTTCAACTCTGTCCATAAAGCAAAAATGACATCAGAAATCGCAGGCTTTTGCTGGTGCAAGACATGCAGTTTGCATGCTTTATTATCACTGTACGAGAATATTTATTGATAGAGCAACAATTACTCTAAATATAATGTCCTTTTCTGAAATATCAGGAAAAAAAGATAACTTTGCACCATGCATTGAAAATAGGGATGCAACGATATGCAAATTTTGGCCGATATGATAACCGATGAATCTTTATATTTGAAAACCGATAACCGATATATTGGCAGATAAATCTAAATCCAAATTTTTATATCATTTTTGAGAGCCTGATTACAAAAACAAAGTCTCACCGTTAAATCCATGTTCCAAGCACACAATTATAATGTTTTTTGTAGCTGATATGACTGCACTGAACCATATTTTCCTTTTTTGAAGTGATTCCAATCCTATTTCAAGCAATTCAAGACCATCATGATGAACAGTGGGCATCTGAAGAGTCTCAGCTGAAGGAAATAATACATTATTTATCAGCTTTAATATATCAGCCAAATGTTCTTACCGGGCCAATAACAATAACGTTAAAAATGCACATATATCGGCCGATACTGATATGGTGGCCAATAAATTGCGCATCCCTAATTAAAATAGGCTGCATAGAAGTTAAATACCCTTCATTCAGAAGTACAACAGTATGAGATTTTATATTTCACTGGATTATTAACAAAAGTTTACTGAATGCTAAACTGAGTTTGTCGTTTAGTGAATGGGTAAATGAATCAACGCACCACTTTATGGGTTTAAAAAAACCTGTTAATATTCATTATGAGAAAGAAAACTCCAAATGAACTGAGTAGAAATGGATAAAAATGGCAGGAAAGCAAAATTACCCATCTCTCCACTCTACTTCAGATCATAATGAGGGAATTGAAAACACACAAACTTAAGTCACCAGACGAAATCATTATAATGTGCTCTTGATCAGTTGCTCAATGTGTTCATGGGAGATTGAACAACAGATGAAATGTGTGGATATACCTGGACACACCACAGAGAAAGGCCACGTTTACATCGCATCCGGATCATTTACTGTGAGAAGACTTTAAGGTGCAGCGTTACGTGCTTTTTGCGGTAAGACTCATTGAAAATGGATCGAATTTCTTTCTAAGATGTGGAAAGTCTCTGGTTATCGTACAGTTGGGAATGTACACTGCACCTTCAAGTGCCTCGATGACGGGAATAAATGACCACGGATCAACTCATTGAGCTCTCATGATGATAAAAAGCCAGGAAAATCAGTCTATCGTCACAGCAGAGGGAAGAGGTGGAGGGGGAGACAATAAATGGAAATCAGCAAGAAGCACACTGGAGGTTAGGAAAAATACTATATTCTTTATTGAAAAAAATTAGTATATGTGGATTTGTGTCATAATAATAAGTCCATGCAACAAATAAAACAACATTGACCAATAGCAAGGCCCACCATGCTCAGTACAGGGTTAACAGAACAAAAGCAACATCCAATGAGCAGATGCATCGGCTACAGCACATTACAGTACAGCAGGGTTCATCTTTACTACAGAAAGATTACATTGGAGTCTATTCAATGTAGAATCAAAATAATAATAATGTGATTCATGCACTCAAGTCTATTACCAGAACAAAAGGTAGAGAAACCACAACCAAACAATAGACATTTGCGTTGCTCTAATAGAGGATCTCAGTAGCAGTGCAGGAAATCAACATCCCTGCCAAATGGATGGCATTTTGGACGCTGTCAATTCGGACAATTTCGACGCAACGAGTTAATCGTTGGGTGTTTTTGTCTGTTGTTTTTTGCTTTTCCTCTTAACATGATTGTGAATGATTGTGTAAAATCAGAAAGCAATGAATGAAGCACACGATATGCAGGTGACTATGGAAGCTCGTTTACGCCAAAGAATAAAAAAAATTTAAAACAACTCTGACTTTTCTCGCTATTGCAATACGACTTTATAAACTTTAAAAAGTCAGAACTGCGAGATATCGTGGAAGCTTTTTTCCGCCACAGAATAAAAAATCTAATTAATTTAAATTTAATTGTGACTTTTTATCTTGCAATTCAATTGCGACAATGATATAATAATATAAAGTCGCAGTTGTGAGTTATAAAGTCAGAAGAGCGTGATATAAAGTCACAATTGCGAGTTATAAAGTCACAATTGCGAGTTATAAAGTCAGAATTGCACGAGTTTATTTATCAGAATTCTGACTTTATAACTGGCAATCGCGAGTTATCACAATTCTGAGAAAAAGTGTCAGAATTGCAAGATAAAAAGTTGCAATTACACTTTTTTGATTCATTGGCAGAAACAATCTTCCATAAGATATATTGCGCAATTACCTTTTTTATTTTTATATTCCGTGATGGAAACAAGCTTCCATAGGTGTGTGGGTTTGGTGATCATTCAAGCACAAAATGCATCCATTTTACAGGAATTTACATACATGTTGACTACCAAAGCTGGATGGGACATACATGAATCACTCTTCTAGAGCTACTGATGTGGGTTAAACTACAGCACTTGACATACAGACAGTAGTTCACGCTCTAAATGTGTTAGCTCTGGTTTTAGTGTGTTTGTTCTCAGGAAGGGAGCAGATCTGAGATGTTTGTCGTCTTCTGATGGAAATAGGAAATGAGGAGGGATCAGAACACAGATGATCATTAAAACACAATGATCTGATAATGCAGAATGTAGATTCAGCCTCCATAGACTATGAGACAGGAGATAAGAACAGAAATAAAGCACATGAAATCAAACTATGAGACAGAAGATCAGAAACAGAAATCAAAAAAGCTTCATGAAATCAGTGATGGAGTTGGCAGCTCATCTCGACACAAGGTTCGTGTTTTTCCTCATTAGACAATCAGCATATCGGTGTGTAAATTATTACATTCATGAGGTGTCTCAAAAATAATCTACTGATTTAAACAAATCGGCTTTTGTCTGATGAGAAGCATATACGGGCATTCTGGGGCTTCAACATAAAATCTTATTTAATTGAAATGAGCGTTAAATCACTCTAATAAATTATTGAACAATGTTATTTGTTGTCCGTTAAGACGGGCCTGAATTAGCATCGTTAGCTTTCTGAGGTAAAACCAAACCTCACAAATAAACCTCTACAAATACATACAGCGCTCAAGTACACGAAAAAACGAATAGAAAATATCAAATATACCTCGTTTCAGCCAATCAATTGATTTTAAATGTATTTTAAAGTGAAATCTGAAGAAAGCGTCCATAGGGTCGGCTAGCTAAATTAACGGATTAGCGTTAACGTTAACGTTACCTCAGATCCGAATCAAACCTCACTGATTCGCTAACGTTAAATACCAAATCACCTGTTTTATAATGAATATCCTCTCAGTATGGACCTAGAGCAGCATATAGATCAGTATTTAGGTTTAATAGTAATGCATTAAACAAGCAAAAGGCCTTAGATGTGATCTTATCTTGAAATAATGTGTTATAAATACCTCTATTTCTCACTGAGCCAAAGACAGGAAGAACCAAATATCCGACATGAACTAACACCATCCTTCAGATCGTCTGTTTGATGAATACAGAGTGTAAACGGATGAATAAATAATGTAAGTTACATTCAGCGGGATCATATGCAGTCAGTCACCGCGAGGACAAAGAGTGGCGGCAGGGTTCGATTCGCCAACGAGTCATTCTAATGAATCGGTTCTTCTTTATGATTCAATCGAACCGATCTACAAGGAGTTTGTATCTCTCAAACGAATCAGTGAATCACGTTTAAATTGGAATGAGCTGTCCGAACGAATCGGACTGTCCGAAGCTCGAAAGCAGCAGATTGCAGTTGGAGCGATGACATAATCTGACCACTAGAGGCGCCACTGTCATCAGAAGCTCTCTAATACGAACCCTAAACATTGCAATCCAATTCACACATTAATTATCATGAATTTCACACCAAAAAAAAAAAAAAAAACACACCAAAATGGATTATTTGGGTTCATGAATGTAAATGTAGCCACTGATGCTGCGAGGACAAAATTATTCGGATGATTAGTGTCAATAACTACACCGTATTTGGTCTTGCTAAATTTTAATTGCAAAAAATGGTTTACAGTTTCCCTGTACCATGTTTCACTGGTTCTCAATAGAACGTTCACCAATGAATTAAAATATATATATAGCAAAAAACAACAACAAAAAATGTATACGCAGATTATACACGACATGTTACAAATACTGCTATTAAACAAAAAAAGGCCAAAAATATATATACAAGTGATTTGATATTAACAGCGTGTGGCCTTACAGTTTGCATTAAATACAACAATAAAATATACGCACAGTACATTTCAATGCCATAGACTTTTTGGTTGTTCATATTTGGCCCATACATCCTTTACTTTTTCTTATGTAAATTTGACACAAAATAACTTCATCAGACAGGCCTGTTCACAACACAAACAATAACTATAGTTTTGAAAATCGATATCGTTATAATCACTTTCTTGTTTTTTTTTCCAGCTGATGAACAATAAAAACACTGACAGCCAATCAGAAAGAGCGCGAGCATTTAAAGCGAGAGACGAAAAACTGCAGTGCTTATAATAAACAGAATGATATTGTTGATAAAACGTAGTTATCATTATTAGTGTGAACAGGCCTTAAAACACAGAAATAAAGTGTCTTACAGTCAAGTTTACAATGCAAAACTGTTGTAGCAGTTTCATTTCACATCTGAAGAAATATAACACTGCTTGTATATGTTGGTTAGCGCACTAATATTATTATCATATGGAAATGTTTGATGGATCGGGATGCAAAGGCTCAGATCTGAGAGGGTAAAAAAGGGCGTGTCATTCTGAAATCAAGATGGAGTTCAGCCAACTGGATTCTGGGGCTGCGTTCCAGTCCAAAATTGTCATGCCCTTCACTCGCTAACTTCCCTCCGTCGCGTTCACTCGGGTTTGCGTCATTGCTTACGTTGCACGAGTGCCCACTACTGGCGGAAACTGGAACGATAAGCCCTTGATCACTTGGAATCAGCTATGGAGTTGATTTATTATTTAAAAAATTATTCTCAATTCTCAATTCCCTTTAAGAATTTGTTTAATGCAGCATCCAAATGTATATAGGTGTGTTTGGGTTGTTTTATATAAAATAATTCTAATTAATATATCAGAGTAGTTTTTGGTGGTGGTGATTAGACGAGATCTGCGGTGACGTCACAATCGTGTTGCATTGTGGTATATGGAGCTGCCTGAAGTGTACATATGAAGTAGACTCGCTCCCTCGGTCAAAATCGAGGGAATGAGGGTCTGTCCATATAAACTTCCCTCGTCCACTTCACGAAGTGGAACGCACTTTAAAATGGCAGCAGGGATTCCCCCGAGGGGAAGTGCTTAGGGAAGTTCGCAAGTGCGTGTCTAAAAGTGGACTGGAACGCAGCCTGGGTCGTCTGACTTAAAGGGATAGTTCACCCAAAAATGTAAATTCTGTCAGTAATTACTCTCCCTCATGTTGTTCAACCCCGTAAGACCTTCGTTCATCTTCGGGACACGAATTAAGATATTTGTGATTAAATCTGAGAGCTGGATCACTCCTCCATAGGCTTCTAAGGGATTGAAACTTGTTCCCCGAAAAGTTATTAAAGACATCGTTAAAATAGTCCAAGTGACTACAGTGGCTCAATCTTAAGTTTATCAAGCGACGAAAATACTTTTCGTGCGCAAAAACAAAAATAACGACTTTATTTCAACTATTGATGTCCTTCTCTGTGGGCCTTGAGTGAGTTCACTAGTGTAACAGCGCAGCGCTTCTGTGTTGTACGTCACACGCGTCACACACATGACCAGCGTCGGCCAATAGTGAGCCTACGTGTGACGTACAACAGAATCGCCGCGCTGTTACACTAGTGAACTCACTCTAGATTCTTAAAGTCCCCCTGTGGTGAAAATCAAGTTATTAATGTTGTTTATGTCTATGTGGTGTTTTTAATATGCTTTAAGACAAACCATGTGTACATTCTCATAAATTCTGACGTCACAAACTACCTTGTAACCAATCAGATCGACGTGTGATCGTCAACGAGTGGATCTCTGAGTGAGTGAGTGAGGAGGCGGGGCTCATTTGCATATTCATAGAACCGTGTATATTCTTCTATTCAAAAAAGATTTGCATGTTACTGTAAAAACTCCTTCCGTTCATGGTTTAGTCTCACTGTGTGCTGCCGTAGTGATTCGAAGAATCTGACGTTTCCCGAAGGCTCGTGTGGGAAATCTCCTCGTTTTTATCTGAAACACACTTGGTGGTGAAGAGATCCGAGACAAAGAACACCTGCGTTGTGAAGGTGAAAAATGATTAGACTGCATGTCTGTGCTGGTTTTATATTAAAGGGATAGTTCACCAAAAAATGAAAATTAGCCCATGATTTACTCACCCTGAAGTCATCCTAGGTGTATATGACATTCTTCTATCAGACAAATACAATTTATATTAAAAAATGTCCTGGCTCTTCCAAGCTTTATAACGGCAGTGAATGGCTGTATGTTTTTGGAAGTCCATCAAAGTGCATCTATCCATCATAAAAGTGCATCTATCCATCATAAAAGTGCATCTGTCCGTCATAAAAGTGCATCTGTCCATCATAAAAGTGGATTATGAAGTTTTAAATATGGATATTTTTCTTACTCGAACGCTTCGCTTCAGAAGGCCTTTATAGATGCACTTTTATGATGGACAGATGCACTTTTATGATGGACAGATGCACTTTTATGATGGATAGATGCACTTTTATGATGGACAGATGCACTTTTATGATGGACCGATGCACTTTTATGATGGACCGATGCACTTTTATGACGGATAGATGCACTTTTATGATGGACAGATGCACTTTTATGATGGATAGATGCACTTTTATGATGGATAGATGCACTTTTATGATGAATAGATGCACTTTTATGACGGACAGATGCACTTTTATGATGGATAGATGCACTTTTATGATGGACAGATGCACTTTTATGATGGACAGATGCACTTTTATGATGGATAGATGCACTTTTATGATGGACAGATGCACTTTTATGATGGACCGATGCACTTTTATGATGGACCGATGCACTTTTATGACGGATAGATGCACTTTTATGATGGACAGATGCACTTTTATGATGGATAGATGCACTTTTATGATGGATAGATGCACTTTTATGATGAATAGATGCACTTTTATGACGGACAGATGCACTTTTATGACGGATAGATGCACTTTTATGATGGACAGATGCACTTTTATGATGGACAGATGCACTTTTATGATGGGCAGATGCACTTTTATGATGGGCAGATGCACTTTTATGATGGATAGATGCACATTTATGATGGACAGATGCACTTTTATGACGGATAGATGCACTTTTATGATGGGCAGATGCACTTTTATGATGGATAGATGCACTTTTATGATGGGCAGATGCACTTTTATGCTGGATAGATGCACTTTTATGATGGACAGATGCACTTTTATGACGGATAGATGCACTTTTATGATGGACAGATGCACTTTTATGATGGATAGAGGCACTTTTATGATGGATAGATGCACTTTTATGATGGATAGATGCACTTTTATGATGGACAGATGCACTTTTATGATGGACAGATGCACTTTTATGATGGACAGATGCACTTTTATGATGGATAGATGCACTTTTATGACGGATGGATGCACTTTTATGATGGATAGATGCACTTTTATGACGGATGGATGCACTTTTATGATGGATAGATGCACTTTTATGATGGATAGATGCACTTTTATGATGGACAGATGCACTTTTATGACGGATAGATGCACTTTTATAGAATAAGTCTTTATTGTCATTGTCACGGGTACAACGAAATTTAAAGTGCTCTCCAGTCAGTGCATCATTCAATGAGTCCATAAAAATATAATTTTAAGTGCTAATGCAAGTTATAGGAACATATTAACAGCATTAGCAGCATACATAAACACACAGTTATTGCATAAAAACAGTGTGAACATACATCAACAGACATGCATACTTCCTGTCATTGCATTGATCGATTTCACATCAGCTTCCTTATTACACATTATTATTTTTTTTCAGCATTGGGGTGGTTTTTGCAATAGGATAAAAACTGCCGTGTTTGAGTCTATTTGTCCTTGCGCTACTTGATCAGTAGCGTCTGCCTGAAGGCAACAGTTCAAACAGGGAGTGACCGGGATGGTGGATGTCCTTTATGTTTTTCTGGGCTTTTTTAAAGCAAAGGGAACTGTGTAGTTCTTCCAGTGTGTGAAGAGGGCAGGCGGCGATCTTTCGGGCGGTGTTGATGATCCTCTGATCCGCCGTGCAGCTCGTGTACCATACGCACATGCAGTGTGTTAGTATGCTCTCAATGGAGGCACGGTATCAGGACACAGCAGTCTTTGTGTGATGTTATTCCTCTTGAGTATTCTCAGGAAGTACAGTCTCAGGCCTTTTTATATAGGCTCTCCTCAACAATCACGCCTGCGCACATATATATTCAAACGCACATAAATATAGACTGAACACGTGATGCGCATGTGCACGCCGTCTGCGTATTCGCGAGTGTGCATTTGAGGTTTGCGCAGAGAAAACAGAATCACTTTCACCTTCGAACCTGTTTCAGGGAGTGTGTTCTCGAGACTCCAGGCACTGTTTTGTGCGGATGAGCGGCCGGAGCGCGTTAGGGTTTTTTTCTGTTAGAGCGGTGTGTGTTAGCGGCCGCTAAGTTAATAACTAATGATCTTCGCAACAGAAGTGAATCAATCAAGATTATCTTTAGCTGGACAATAACTTTATTCTAGATCTGCTGTAAAGCCTAAACAATTTGTTCCGGTAATTTCTATTATCACTGTAAAGCTGCTTTGAAACAATCCATACTGTTAAAGCGCTGTGTAAATGAAGAGGACTTGACTACTGTTCTGTCATGGCGCTGTGTGGTGTAGCCTGCTAGCTCAATGGCGGAGATTATCATGGATAGATGCACTTTTATGATGATAGATGCACTTTTATGATGGATAGATGCACTTTTATGATGATAGATGCACTTTTATGATGGACAGATGCACTTTTATGACAGATAGATGCACTTTTATGATGAATAGATGCACTTTTATGACGGATAGATGCACTTTTATGACGGATAGATGCACTTTTATGATGGATAGATGCCCTTTTATGATGGACAGATGCACTTTTATGATGGATAGATGTACTTTTATGATGGATAGAGGCACTTTTATGATGGATAGATGCACTTTTATGATGGACAGATGCACTTTTATGATGGATAGATGTACTTTTATGATGGATAGATGCACTTTTATGATGGATAGATGCACTTTTATGGACTTCAAAACAGAAACAGTCATTCACTGCCATTATAAAGCTTGGAAGAGCCAGGACATTTATTAATCTAATTGTATTCGTCTGAAAGAAGAGTGTCATACACACCTAGGATAACTTGAGGATGAGTAAATCATGGGCTAATTAATGGCCGTACGGCACACGTTCATGAAATCACTTACAGTAAACAGCGCCACGGCGGCTCCCTGTACGAGTCCGGTGAGAACGTCACTCCAGTGGTGTTTATAATCCGAGACGCGGGAAAGACCCACATACAGAGAAGCGGCGATAAACGAGACCTGGAGAGTCGGCCGCACCAGTCGAGCCCATCTAACCCTCAGCCTAGACTGCAGATACAGCTTCAAAGAGAAAAACATGCTGTATATTAGCATAAATTAATTTAAAAAAATTATTGACTTATATAAATATGTGTCACTTAAGGCAAGACAATATATATTACCATACTACTCCAGATAATTAATCACTGTACATCAAGACAATTATTTTGTATTACACGTTTTCTGAAGTGTTATATTTGAATTTGCAAATGAGGCATTATCTAAACCATTCTGAATTTTTTTCTCGTAATTGTGAGTTTATATCTCACAATTCTGACTTTTTTCTCGTAATTGCGTGTTTATATCTCACAATTCAGATTTTTTTCTCGTAATTGCGAATTTATATTAACAATTCTGACTTTTTTCTCGTAATTGCGAGTTTATATCTCACAATTCTGACTTTTTTCTCGTAATTGCGAATTTATATCTCACAATTCTGACGTTTTTCTCATAATTGCGAGTTTATCTCACAATTCTGACTTTTGTAATTGTGTAATTTTCTTAATTGTGAGTTTCTCACAATTCTAACTTTTTTTCTCATAATTGCGAGTTTATATCTCACAATTCTAACTTTTTTTCTCGCAATTGTGAATTTATATCTCACAATTCTGACTTTTTTCTCGTAATTAGGAGTTTATATCTCACAATTCTGACTTTTTTGTCGTAATTGCGAATTTATATCTCACAATTCTGACGTTTTTCTCGTAATTGCGAGTTTATATCTCACAATTCTGACTTTTGTAATTGTGTAATTTTCTTAATTGTGAGTTTCTCACAATTCTAACTTTTTTTCTCATAATTGCGAGTTTCTCACAATTCTAACTTTTTTCTCGCAATTGTGAATTTATATCTCACAATTCTGACTTTTTTCTCGTAATTGCGAATTTATATCTCACAATTCTGACGTATTTCTCGTAATTGCGAGTTTATATCTCACAATTCTGACTTTTGTAATTGTGTAATTTTCTTAATTGTGAGTTTCTCACAATTCTAACTTTTTTTCTCGCAATTGTGAATTTATATCCCACAATTCTGACTTTTTTCTCGTAATTGCGGGTTTATATCTAACAATTCTGACTTTTTTCTCGTAATTGCGAATTTATATCTCACAATTCTGACTTTTTTCTCGTAATTGCGAGTTTATATCTAACAATTCTGACTTTTTTCTCGTAATTGCGAATTTATATCTCACAATTCTGACTTTTTTCTCGTAATTGCGAGTTTATATCTCACAATTCTGACTTTTGTAATTGTGTAATTTTCTTAATTGTGAGTTTCTCGCAATTCTGACTTTTTCTCGTAATTGCGAGTTTATTTCTCCCAATTCTGACTTTTTCTCGCAACTGCGAGTTTATATCTCGCAATTCTGACTTTTTATCTCACAATTGTGAGAAACAAAGTCAGAATCGCAATTACCTTTTTTATTTTTTATTCTGTGGCGGAAACAAGCTTCAATAGAAAATACTGTAAACAGACCAAATCAGGCGAACAATATATGAACAAACCTTCAGAATATAGATATGAATAAAACTGTAAAGTTTGGTGTGTGTAAAACTGCTGAAGTGATTTTTAACTCTAACTCACCATCTTTAAAGACTGAAATCTACAGACAAGTGCAATGAAATAAAGACTTTAAATGTGTATTTTGGATATTTTCTTTTCACTGGTCTAAAATGTTGTTCCATGTTATGGAAGCGAAATAGAGCGGTTGGCCTGTAGTGTCTCACCTTAAATTTGATGAAATATTCTCATAAGAACACACTTACAGCGAGGAACAGCATACAGTACATGGAGAACGATGAGTGACCAGAATAAAAGGAAAGCCTGCAAGTAGAAGATTGTACATCATTATTAGTAAACTGCATTCTTTTATATCCTAAATCAAACAATGCACTTGATAAAGAGAGTATCAGAAACGCTCTGAGATCGTCCGTGTTTCACTCACCGGCCTTCGTTAGTGTCGTGTGGATCTCCTGTGCAGGTGAAGTTCTCGATGTAACCTGCCGTACAGTCCACGAGGCTCCAGCGGGGTTTGCAGACCGTCAGAAAGTGAGGTCTCAGGCGGCCGATGGTGTATTTGGCGATGTCGGTCAGCGACTGGCTCAGCGCCGCTCCGAATACGAAGGATCCCACGGCCTTGTACACACACGCTATATATTCATAACTTAAAGAAGCTCTGGACCTCAGATAGATCGTAAAACACTCGCCGAAGATGATCTGTGTGATGAGAACAAATGTCAAATTCAGGGAAGCTTGGAATAAAAATTAAATTGACTTTATATCTCACAATTCAGACTTCATAACTTGCAATTGCCATCTCTGTAATTGTGAGATTTAAACTCACAAACAAGGGGAAAGAAAATCAGAATCATGATTTCAATTTCCTTTTTTATATTTTAATCTGAGATGGAAGCAAGCTTTCATACAAATGACTCTTGAGCATGTTCATTTGTATTGTTTATTACTCAAATGAAGCAGTACTGGTTAAGAAAGCAATGAAGACTTACTAAATGAGTCAAAGGTGTCGAGTTACATTCAAGCTATTTTAAATTAGCTCATGATTTACTCTCCCTGAAGTCATCCTAGGTGTATATGAAATTCTTCTTTCAGACGAATAACATCAGGAGTTATATTAAAAAATGTCCTGGCTCTTCCAAGCTTTATAATGGCAGTGAATGGGCACCATTTTTTTGAAGTGCTCTTTTAGCGTATAGCGTATAGCTGTCTGCCAGAAGCTAGTTGTTTTAATCGATAAAGTTTTAAAGGTGCAATGTGTAATATTTCTGAGGATCTACTGACAGAAATGCAATATAAGATCCATAACTATGTTTTCAGTGGTGTATAAAGACCTTACTTAATGAACCGTTATATTTGTATTACCTTAGAATGAGCAGTTTCTGTCTACACACACCGCGGGTCTCCTTACACTGAAATGCGCCGATATGTTTCTACGGTGGCCCTAAACAGACAAACGCGTTTCGTTAATATGTTGCTCTTTGTGCAAGGAAGACAAGCTTAGTTCAGCGAATAAAACACTGACGCAATGATGAACAAGTAACAATAATATTCGCAATAACATAGTTTTACTGAATAATTAAGTAAACATAATTTCTTAAAGAAACCTCATTGCTGAACTGGCTACTCTCTGCTGTCTCAGATGACATCACTTCCTGTCGGCCACCGTAACTTCTGTTGGTTGCAATTCGTAACCTCACCACTAGACGCCGCTAAAAATCAAACACTGCACCTTGAAATATGGATATTTTTACTCGAACGGATCGCTTCACTTCAGAAGGCCTTTATAAACCCGCCGGAGAGCCGTGTGGAGCACTTTAATCATATGATGGACGGATAGATGCACTTTTATGAAGGATGGATGCACTTTTATGATGGATAGATGCACTTTTATGATGGATAGATGCACTTTTATGAAGGATGGATGCACTTTTATGATGGATAGATGCACTTTTATGATGGATAGATGCACTTTTATGAAGGATAGATGCACTTTTATGAAGGATGGATGCACTTTTATGATGGACGGATGCACTTTTATGATGGATAGATGCACTTTTATGAAGGATAGATGCACTTTTATGATGGACAGATGCACTTTTATGATGGATAGATGCACTTTTATGATGGACAGATGCACTTTTATGATGGATAGATGCACTTTTATGATGGATAGATGCACTTTTATGACGGATAGATGCACTTTTATGATGGATAGATGCACTTTTATGATGGACAGATGCACTTTTATGAAGGATAGATGCACTTTTATGATGGACAGATGCACTTTTATGATGGATAGATGCACTTTTATGAAGGATAGATGCACTTTTATGAAGGATGGATGCACTTTTATGACGGATAGATGCACTTTTATGATGGATAGATGCACTTTTATGATGGACAGATGCACTTTTATGATGGATAGATGCACTTTTATGATGGACAGATGCACTTTTATGATGGACAGATGCACTTTTATGATGGACAGATGCACTTTTATGATGGATAGATGCACTTTTATGACGGATAGATGCACTTTTATGATGGATAGATGCACTTTTATGATGGACAGATGCACTTTTATCATATGATGGATGGATAGATGCACTTTTATGATGGACAGATGCACTTTTATCATATGATGGATGGATAGATGCACTTTTATGGACTTTTTTATGGACTAAAAAAATGGTGCCCATCACTGCCATTATAAACCTTGAAAGAGCCAGGAAATGTATTAATATAACTCTTATTGTATTCGTCTGACAGAAGAATGTCATATACACCTAGGATGAGTTCAGGATGAGTAAATCAAGGGCTAATTTTCATTTTTTGTTGAACTATCCCTTTAAAGGCATGATGACATTTTTTAAGGAAAAAACATTTAAATGTGTAATTTTGGTGATCAAAGATGATTTTTAAGGGATACAATTATTGACTACGGGGGACTTTAAATGTTATCACAATTCAGAATTAATAACTCTGAAAAAAAGCTCTAATTGTGAGATTTAAACACAGTTGCAAGGGGAAAGAAAATCAGAATTGTGAGATAAAAGATAAAAGCAAGCTTCCTACACATGACTATAACTGAGCATGTTAATTGTAATTGTATGAAGTTTATTGATGTGGCAAATGAAGCACAACTGGTTAAGAGAGCAATGGAAGGCTTACCAGCAGCAGTGCGAGTGGAATAATTATTCCCATCAGTAACTGGTAAGATATGGTGTCTTCTTTAAAAGGGTACTTGATGGTGTCGTCGCTGCAGAAAAAGCCTCTTTTGAATGGCGTGTGCCGAATATTCAAGACCGCGAATGGAAGTCCAGCTGCAAAAGAAGAACGTCACACATTTACAGGCCACACATTATTCAGACAACATATCATTTTTGGTATTATTTTACTAGTGTGTGCAGGACTCTATATTTCATTTCTGTAAGTGAGGAGAGCAAAATAAAGTAAACTGTGAATTATTATACCCAATAATTCTTCATTTTACACCACAGACTGAACAACATGAAGTATTGCTTGGTGATTGGTTGAGCTAAACTGGTATTATCTAATTGTGTAGTTAAATTTAACAGCTGACAGATATTCAACATAATTCATGTGTGAGAGTCTAACAGAAGGACGGACAAAACCAGTCAAATATCAACTGAGTTCTGGTCAGATTTTAGTACCATTTTCTAAACTATAGCGCAAAAACTGTGATAATGTGAGAAATGTTGTCTGAAAAAATTTTGGTTAAATTTTCTTCACTGGTGAATTTTATTTTATTTTAGACGTACACAGTAAAAAACTTTGGGATATTGTTTAACCAACCGTTGGGTTATGCTTATTGGGTCATTATGTTGTGGTCATTATTACACAAATGTTGGGTAATTTTAAACATCGTTGGGTAATTTTTCTTATATATAATTAGAGAGGAACAGAGTGTTTCAGTGCACATTCAGCTTGATAATCAAATAACGTCACATGATTTAAATCAAGTGTTCAACAATAGAGGTTAAACAAAGGCTCTGTATTCAGTCTCGCCAGACTAATCTTATTATTCTAGCACTCGTATATGTGGCCATTCACTGTCAGTGGGAATCTCAGTCTCTTGCCCACAAACATTCTATGCATTTCTATTCAAGATCTAATAGTGCATACAACATTGAGCTAATAGTGAAGTGGCTGTAAGCTAACAAAAATATGTGACCCTGGATCACAAAACCAGTCACGAGTGGCAATAGCCAACAATACATTGTATGGGTC
Source organism: Siphateles boraxobius (assembly GCF_051911475.1). Lineage (NCBI taxonomy): Eukaryota > Metazoa > Chordata > Actinopteri > Cypriniformes > Leuciscidae > Siphateles > Siphateles boraxobius. The sequence continues at coordinate 720,120 of NW_027509202.1, read as the reverse complement.
AAAATTATAGATTTTTATTTTATGCCAAAAATCATTGGGATATTAAGTAAAGATTATGTTCCATGAAGATATTTTGTAAATTTCTTACCGTAAATATATCCAAGAAATATTTTTGTCCGTTGATGCAGCAACAGCAAGGACTTCATTTGCACAACTTTAAAGGCGATTTTCTCAATATTTAGATTTTTTTGCACGCTCAGATTCCAGATTTTCAATAGTTGTATCTTTGCCAAATATTGTCCTATCGTAACAAATCATTCATAAATGGAAAACTTATTTATTCAGCTTTCAGATGATATATAAATCTCAATTTCATTAAAAAAAATTTACCCTCATGACTGGTTTTGTGGTCCAGGGTCAAATACGTTCTAACATTTAGTTAACGTTTCCATTCTGTTATGAACACGTTACTTCTAAATGTTCAAAACGTCCAGTTAAAAAAAAAACAGTTTTGCTGATTGGAACGTTCTATTGTATCATTCCTCAGACATTATGCGAATGTTACTGTTAAATGTTCTCTGAACGTTCTAAATCAAATAGTAACATTTAAAAAACGTTAGACGAATGTCCAACTAAAACATTTAAGACTAAAACGTTCCATGAACGATGTGTAAATAATTTTTTGTGCTAATGTTTTGAGAATATTATTAAGATAACTTTGAAATAACTGGAAGTTACTGGAAGAACGTTTGTTCTTAACGTTGTGTGTCACCAGAACGTTAGCTGAAATGTGTGTAGGGTTTACGTGTGAATGTAAACGCAACTTATCTGTGAGCACTTTCTCTTATCTCGCCTCATAAAAGAACTATATCTCTATACAAACTTCTGAACTTTTCTGAGTATAATAATGAGATTTTGTATTTCATCACGTATGTTAGTGTAAATGTAATCTGTGGAGTGACGTATGTATATGTTGAGTATGAATATGCATGTTTGTAACGCTTCACTAATATTCATTGTGCGGAGCTGCAACATTGTAGCGGATTCGCGGCTGTGAAACATTGTAACATTCAACAGATTTATGGGAATCTGAAACAATGCATTAAACAACGCCGATCAAATGAAGAAAATAATCAGTTAAGGCAAATTAAAGAGGCAAACCGAGGCCAGAGGAGTGAGTGTGTGTGTGTGTGTGTGTGTGTGTGTGTGTGTGTGTGTGTGTGTGTGTGTGTGAATTCTTACCGAGCATCAGACAGCTGACGTCCACGCTAATGCTCCAAAGTCCTTTAGTCTCGAACATTCTCAGTTCCGCAAAAACACTGGAGTCTACCAAGAACTTACAGTTGAGCATTTATCCTCATCCGATAAAACAATGAAAGATTTGCGACGCTATTTTACTTCTTAACAGAAACACATTAGTTAAGCTGTAACGTTAGATTATCTGATCATCGAGCGTGGAAAAAAAAACACCCGGCTGCGTTTTCCGTTCCTATCGTTATGAACGAGCGTGAATCTAGTGAGTTTTATGGCAGTGTTCCGATGTTTGTCGCCGTTACATCTCCGGTTACTTCATATCGCATGATGATGAGGTCAATCCCTCCGTCTGTCAATCATCTACAAGCCCCGCCCACCGCTTCCTCTTCCTCAGACTCTCACTGATGCTTGAAGAGCTTCTGCATTCTCATTCATTATCATTACACTCAAAAATACTGTTTAAACTATCTATTTATAAAAAAAAAATTCAATGTACAGAGCTACAACATTGTAGCGAGTTCGCGGGACAGTAAAACATCTGTTACATTCATCAGGTGAAAATCCACAATAAAATAACGCAATCAAATAAACAAATAAAAACATCAGCTTAATAGCCAAACACAGTTCATCTATACATGAATATAATCAAGTCAAGTTTATTTGAATTGTTCTTTATGAAACACAGATTGTTTCAGAGCAGCTTCGCATTCATAAAACAAATATAAGAAATTATGAAAACTTCAGTTCAATTTAGAAACTTTTTGTGAATGAGGGAACATAAGGGAATGTTTTCTCTATTTTATCATTTTGCAAGTATTATACTTTTGAATGTTTAAAAAACACACTAAAGTCTAACTAAATTGTTTCCAAAAAAAAGTTCCATGATTGAACAACATTTGTGCAGAAGTTCTGAGAACATTATTAAACACCAGAGAACTTTGAACTAACGTATTTTACCGCAACACACACACACACACACACACACACACACACACACACACACACACACACACACACACACACACACACACACACACACACACTCAGTGTTGTTCTCCAGGGCTCACACACACACACACACACACACACACACACACACACACACACACACACACACACACACACACACACACACACACACACACACACACTCAGTGTTGTTCTGCAGGACTCACACACACAGTGTTGTTCTCCAGGGCTCACACACACACACACACACACACACACACACACACACACACACACACACACACACACACACACACACACACACAGTGTTGTTCTCCAGGGCTCACACACACACACACACACTCACACACACACACACACACACACACACACACACACACACACACACACACACACACACACACAGTGTTGTTCTCCAGGGCTCACACACACACACACACACTCACACACACACACA
>NW_027509202.1:697500-715000 GCF_051911475.1 Siphateles boraxobius | reverse complement strand
CTCTCTCACACACACACACACACACACACACACACACACACACACACACACACACACACACTAAATGGACACATTAGTTCAGTATAACGCTTGAGTATTTAATCGAACACTGACAGGAGGAACACAGTGATGTGAAGAGGGAATGTTAGCACTCCTTATGTTAATGCTACATGTTTAAGTTAATACACAGAACATAAAGACTTTTTATAATGCATGAAAACAGACGATAAGCAATCAAAACAAAGACTTGAACTGGCCATCCGTAACATTTCAAACACAACTTGCGGTATATAAAACAAATCTCCATGTGTGTAAAGAACACAAGCTAGTTTTATTCCCAAACATTGAGCTGGGAACAGACATCAGATGCTTGTGTATAATGTGCATGTAAATCCCAGACGGAGCGTGTGATGCTGATGCTGATCTCACGATCCGATCATGTCATAGACGTAGATGTGATAGTCATCGTCGAACTTGATGAAGTAAACGGAGGGTTTGGCCTGAACCTGCTGGATAATCGTTCCCATCCTCTGCGCTCCTTCTGTGTTCTGACACTCCACCTGCTTCCCGACCAGCGAGTCGCTGACCTCTCCCGGTTCCTGGATCTCAGCCGGATCCTCTGACGGAGGAACACACGGAGCATTTAATAACCAGACGGATTAATCAGAAACACACAGTTTCAGGACTTTAGCTTGTAAAAAAAAAAACATCAAATGTGTTACAATAACTGATACAGTGGTCGTCTTCATGGAATGTGATTCTGATATCATGTAAAAAACATTATTGAAATAAAAATAATTTGATTTAAATGAATAAAAAAATGAATTCTCCCGGTTCCCGGATCTCAGCCGGATCCTCTGACGGAGGAACACACAGAGTAAAGCTTTAATAACCGGACGAGTTATTCAGAAACACACAGTTTCATGACTTATATTTGATGTTTTTTACAAGCTAGTCACAATAACTGATACAGTGGTCTTCTTTATGGAATGTGATTCTGGATTATTGGAGAATATAATTTAAATGACTTTTGTTCTCATTGTGTTTGGGAAATATCATATGCACAAAGCAAAAGACTCTTTAATTGAGAAAAAAAGAATGATCGTATAAAGTTAAAGGTGCAGTGTGTAATTTAACCGGCGTCTAGTGGTGAGGTTGCGAATTGCACCCAATAGAAGTTACTGTGGCCGACAGGAAGTGATGTCATCAGAGAGTAGCCAGTTAAACAACGAGGTTTCTTTACAAAGATAAATTAAGAAATTAGGGTTACTTAATTATTCAGTAAAACGATATGTTATTGCGAATGTTATTGTTACTTGTTCATCATTGTGTCAGTGTTTTATTCGCTGACTTTAGCAGCTTCTTTACACAATGAACAACATAGTGACGAAACGCGTTTGTCCGTTCAGGGCCACCGTAGAAACATGTGGATGTAAGGAGACCCGCGGTGTGTGTAGAGAGAAACGGCTCATTCTAAAGTAATAAAAACTCATTATGTAAGGTCTTTATACACCACTGAAAACATAGTTATGATTATGATATTGCATTTCTGTCAACAGATCCTCCTAAATATTACACAATACACCTTTAAGTTGTTGAAAAAGAATTGATGAACTAGATATATGTTTATCTTTTGACTAATATATATATATATATATACACCATAAAAAAGTAGATATATGGCATAAAAACTAAATATATATTTACACGTATACAGTTATACATTTATATATATATTTTTTTTGCCATATATATACTTTTTTATGGTGTATATATATATATATATATATATATATATATATATATGTGTGTGTATATATCTATATATATATATACAATAAAAAAGTATATGGCATAAAAACTAAATATATATTTACACGTATACTTATATATATACCGTTTAAAAAATATATTACATAGTCATACTATTTCATTTAAATTTTATTTGTATAATAAAAATGTATATAACATTTTTTATGGCATATATATAAATATATATTGTTTTATGACACACACACACACACATATATATATATATTTTTTTATGGCATATATATATATTTTTTTTAATGGCGCACGTATATATATATATATTTTTTTCTTTGTGCCATATACTGTATATATTTTTTTAATGGCGCATATATATATAAAAAAAATTTATGCCATATATTTACTTTTTTATGGTGTATATATATATATATTTTTTTTTTTCATATATATACTTTTTTTATGGTGTATATATATATACCATAAAAAAGTATATATATGGCATAAAAACTAAATATATATACACGTATACTTATATATATACCGTTTAAAAAATATATTACATAGTCATACTATTTCATTTAAATTTTATTTGTATAATAAAAATGTATATAACATTTTTTATGGCATATATATAAATATATATATTGTTTTATGACACACACACACACATATATATATATATATATTTTTTATGGCATATATATATATATTTTTTATGGCGCATATATATATATATATATATATATATATAATGCACAAGTAGATTTATAGGAGTTTGTAAGTCACGAATGGACTTTTTCCTAGTTGTCCCAGCCTCTCCTCACCTGACTCTGGAAGAATCCGAAGGTCTCCGTCTTTATAATCCTGCATCAGCTGGTACATGTAAAGCATGGGGTCTTTCTCGTAGGTGATGAAGAACCACGCAGGCATGCTGGGAGCTCTGGCCAGAACCAAACCCCTCCACTCGTCCTTGGACCCCGCGTCGGTCTCGAACAGGTGACCCACGGGCCGGCCCAGAAGCCTGTCCGCCAGACGAGTGTCACTGACCCGGAACGAGGCGATCTCCCCGGGCAGAACCTCCAGATCCTGGACCCGCGGGTCTCGGAAGATCTCCAGGCCGTACACACAGTCCACATCGTCGTACTTGATGAGGTAGAGAGAGGAGTTGACCGGCACCTGGACCAGAACCGCCCCAGGAGATGAAAGTGAGAAATGCATTTGTTATTGTATTTATTCATCCGTTTAAAAAATTAAAAAAACTGCTCATTGTTAGTTCATGTCAGATCAGATTAAATTATGGATTTTTAAACTGGAGTTTACAGGGAACTATAGGGATAAAAAAAAGTAAAATAAATTTGTTTAAAAATAAAAAAAATGTGATTGAAATAAAATGATTATAAATTTGATTTTAATAAATAAATATTTATAAAAAATAATAATAATTAATGCATCTCACCGTACGATACTATAGTGAGTAGGGAAAAAAGTGATAATGTAACATTATAACACGCACACTAAATATTTTCAGCTTTGTTTTACACATATTTATGTTTTTTCCCCAAAGTATAAATTGGGTCTTTATAAATTTCATGTCAGCTTAGATCAATTAAATCAGGGGTTTTCAAACAAGGGAAGTTTTGAGAAAAACATGTAAAAAAAAAATCATACTTATAATAATAAATAAATAAATTAGATATAAATAATAATAAATATCTCAGCACCTGAACCAGAACCGTCCCGGTCCAGCGAGACTCCGGGCCGGACTCGTCCTCCCTCCAGCGGTGCCGGATCCGGCAGCCCACCACACTCCCAGCGGGACACACGGGGGGGGGGTGTGTGTGTCTGTGCCTGTTAGTGCACACGTGTGACGCAACATATGACAGGAGCGAGTTCTCACACACACACACACACTCACAGTGACTCTCTCTTTCTCTCTCTCTCTCTCTCTGTCACACACACACACACACTGACAATCTCTCTCTCATACACACACACACACACACACACACTTACTCACACACACACACACTTCTTGATTACTACACTCACTTGTGTGAGCTCCTCCTCTTCATCACGGACCGGCTGCTCGACTCTCCAACTGAACAGAACAAAACAATCTGCAGATCTGGTCACTTGTTAGTGCAGGTTTATTGTGCACACTATTGAGGCGACGTCTGACCTGCAGTGCGTTTAGAACGACTCCTGTACGAACACTCCATCTGACCCAATCAAACCTCTGACCCAATCAAACCAGTCGCTGATGATCCTGTCCGGAGAGCGCAGAGACACCATCAGATCATCAGGTGATGATAGTTCAAGCTTTAAAGGGATCGTTCACGCAAAGATGAAGACTAGCCCATGATTTACTCGCCCACAAGTCATCCTAAGTGTGTATGACACTCTTCTTTCAGACAAATACAATCAGAGTTATATTAATAAACACCATGATGCACTTTTATGATGAATAGATGCACTTTTATGATGAATAGATGCACTTTTATGAAGGATAGATGCACTTTTATGATGGATAGATGCACTTTTATGATGAACAGATGCACTTTTATGATGGATAGATGCACTTTTATGATGGATAGATGCACTTTTATCATGAATAGATGCACTTTTATGATGGATAGATGCACTTTTATGATGGATAGATGCACTTTTATGATGGATAATGCACTTTTATGATGAATAGATGCACTTTTATGATGAATAGATGCACTTTTATGATGGATAGATGCACTTTTATTATGAATAGATGCACTTTTATGATGGATAGATGCACTTTTATGATGAATAGATGCACTTTTATGATGGACAGATGCACTTTTATGATGAATAGATGCACTTTTATGATGGACAGATGCACTTTTATGATGGATAGATGCACTTTTATGATGGATAGATGCACTTTTATCATGAATAGATGCACTTTTATGATGGATAGATGCACTTTTATGATGAATAGATGCACTTTTATGATGAATAGATGCACTTTTATGATGGATAGATGCACTTTTATTATGAATAGATGCACTTTTATGATGGATAGATGCACTTTTATGATGAATAGATGCACTTTTATGATGGACAGATGCACTTTTATGATGAATAGATGCACTTTTATGATGGACAGATGCACTTTTATGATGGATAGATGCACTTTTATGATGGATAGATGCACTTTTATCATGAATAGATGCACTTTTATGATGGATAGATGCACTTTTATGATGGATGTATGCACTTTTATCATGAATAGATGCACTTTTATGATGGATAGATGCACTTTTATGATGGATAGATGCACTTTTATGATGGATAGATGCATTTTTATGATGGATAGATGCACTTTTATGACGGATAGATGCACTTTTATCATGAATAGATGCACTTTTATGATGGATAGATGCACTTTTATGATGGATGTATGCACTTTTATCATGAATAGATGCACTTTTATGATGGATAGATGCACTTTTATGATGGATAGATGCACTTTTATGATGGATAGATGCACTTTTATGATGGACAGATGCACTTTTATGACGGATAGATGCACTTTTATGACGGATAGATGCACTTTTATCATGAATAGATGCACTTTTATGATGGATGTATGCACTTTTATCATGAATAGATGCACTTTTATGATGGATAGATGCACTTTTATGATGGATAGATGCACTTTTATGATGAATAGATGCACTTTTATGATGGATAGATGCACTTTTATGATGGACAGATGCACTTTTATGACGGATAGATGCACTTTTATGACGGATAGATGCACTTTTATGATGGATAGATGCACTTTTATGACGGATAGATGCACTTTTATGACGGATAGATGCACTTTTATGATGGACAGATGCACTTTTATGATGGATAGATGCACTTTTATGACGGATAGATGCACTTTTATGACGGACAGATGCACTTTTATGATGGACAGATGCACTTTTATGACGGATAGATGCACTTTTATGACGGATAGATGCACTTTTATCATGAATAGATGCACTTTTATGATGGATAGATGCACTTTTATGATGGATAGATGCATTTTTATGATGGATAGATGCACTTTTATGACGGATAGATGCACTTTTATGACGGATAGATGCACTTTTATGATGGATAGATGCACTTTTATGACGGATAGATGCACTTTTATGACGGATAGATGCACTTTTATGATGGATAGATGCACTTTTATCATGAATAGATGCACTTTTATGATGGATAGATGCACTTTTATGATGGATGTATGCACTTTTATCATGAATAGATGCACTTTTATGACGGATAGATGCACTTTTATGATGGACAGATGCACTTTTATGATGGATAGATGCACTTTTATGACGGATAGATGCACTTTTATGATGGACAGATGCACTTTTATGATGGATAGATGCACTTTTATGATGGACAGATGCACTTTTATGATGGATAGATGCACTTTTATGATGGACAGATGCACTTTTATGATGGACAGATGCACTTTTATGATGGATAGATGCACTTTTATGATGGACAGATGCACTTTTATGATGGATAGATGCACTTTTATGACGGATAGATGCACTTTTATGACGGATAGATGCACTTTTATGATGGATAGATGCACTTTTATGACGGATAGATGCACTTTTATGACGGATAGATGCACTTTTATGATGGACAGATGCACTTTTATGATGGATAGATGCACTTTTATGACGGATAGATGCACTTTTATGACGGACAGATGCACTTTTATGATGGACAGATGCACTTTTATGACGGATAAATGCACTTTTATGACGGATAGATGCACTTTTATCATGAATAGATGCACTTTTATGATGGATAGATGCACTTTTATGATGGATAGATGCATTTTTATGATGGATAGATGCACTTTTATGACGGATAGATGCACTTTTATGACGGATAGATGCACTTTTATGATGGATAGATGCACTTTTATGACGGATAGATGCACTTTTATGACGGATAGATGCACTTTTATGATGGATAGATGCACTTTTATGACGGATAGATGCACTTTTATGATGGATAGATGCACTTTTATGACGGATAGATGCACTTTTATGACGGATAGATGCACTTTTATGACGGATAGATGCACTTTTATGATGGATAGATGCACTTTTATGATGTATAGATGCACTTTTATGACGGATAGATGCACTTTTATGACGGACAGATGCACTTTTATGATGGACAGATGCACTTTTATGACGGATAGATGCACTTTTATGATGGATAGATGCACTTTTATGATGGATAGATGCACTTTTATGACGGATAGATGCACTTTTATGACGGATAGATGCACTTTTATGATGGATAGATGCACTTTTATGATGGATAGATGCACTTTTATGATGGACAGATGCACTTTTATGATGGATAGATGCACTTTTATGACGGATAGATGCACTTTTATGACGGATAGATGCACTTTTATGATGGATAGATGCACTTTTATGACGGATAGATGCACTTTTATGATGGATAGATGCACTTTTATGATGGATAGATGCACCTTTATGGACTTCAAAACAGAAACAGACATTTTTCAATATAACTCTGATTGTATTTGTCTGATAGAAGAATGTCATATACACCTAGGATGACTTCAAGGTGAGTAAATCATGGGCTAATTTTAATTTTCAGGTGAACTATCCCTTTAACTAATAACTTTGTTAAAGTTAGTTAAAAAAAAATACAGCTGTTCCTTGTTACTTCATGTTGGTTAGTATTAAATTAGGGATTTTCAAACCAGAGTCCAGGGAAGTTTAGAGGAAAAACATGCCACAAAAAAAAGTAAAATAAATGAATACATTTGGTTAAAATAATTAAAAAAACTATTGAGATAAAAATAATTATTTTGATTTAAAATATTTATAAAAATAATGCTATACACAGTGCTTATCATAAATGAACTATTTATATATAAATAACTATATATAAGTGAATTATTTCATGGATCCAGGATAATATGCATCCTGATAAAGTTCCCTTGGCCTTTGGAATTAAAATATCCCACATCATCACACACACTTCACCATACCTAGAGATCGGCCTGGTGTTATTTCAGTTAGGCTAATAGCTGGTATGATTTGCATTGAGAGATGATCTTATGGAAAGTTCCCCATGACAATCTCTCCTTGTCTGGATTATGCTACTCTGAGCAATGCCTGAACTTTTTCGCCCTTTGAAAAAGTTGAAAAAGGTTTTCGTGGAAAACCTCTTTTCCACGAGATATTGAAGCCAAAAATTATCCTTAATTTCGAATTAATGTAAAACGCTGTGCAGCAGCATGCAGACATAGGCAAGACGGCTCGCGCGCCTATTGCGGCAACAGCAGCAGCCTATCGAGAGAGGCCCTGCGTGACACATATCCAATGGGGCATTTCGTGCCCGCTTCGTCACGTCCCGCCAGAAAGGGCATGGTCTCGCCCTATAAATATAGCTCGATAAGGCTGGTACACTGGTTTAAGCGAACCAGAGCTGTGTATGCACGGCAAGATACGCAGTACTCGTTCCCTCTCTAGAGAGAACCGAGGTTACGTTAGTAACCGAGTACGTTCTCTTACGAGAGTATCTCTCGTACTGCGTAATATCTTACGCTATGGGGAACACAATGCAAAACGCCGTGCGTACTGGGATCCGACACCAAAGTCCCAAGGGCAGTAGCCCGGGGCTCATGTAGTGCATAATCACCATAGACTCACAGAGAGTCGGAGAAGAGAGGCTGCAAGCATCATTCCCCATGAAATAACATCCTACAGGAGCTAGTTATGTTAACAGTGTTTCACACAGACAGGGCGAACGTGTTCAGCCTGAACTGGGTAATAGTACGGGTTATTCAACACCCATGGAGCTGTTCTATCGATCAGTGAGCGATGCACAAGCAAAACTCAGCATCTGGCGGCGCACAGGGATATAACCTCTCGTGGAGTGCGCTCTGACACCCAAAGGACACTGCAGGCCCTTAGAAGTGTAAGCCAGCACTATGGCATCAACTATCCATCTGGATAGGCTCTGTTTTGATGCGGCCAGTCCCTTGGAGCGTCCGCCAAACAAAACGAAGAGCTGCTCAGTCTGTCTGAAGGCAGACGAGCGGGACACATAAGCTCTCAGTGCCCTGACAGGGCAGAGGAGACTCGCATCCTCCTCCTCATCACGAGCCGGGAGAGCGCACAGGGATATAACCTGGGCCCTGAACGGTGTGTTGAGGGATGTGGGTACGTACCCGTGCCTTGGTTTGAGTATGACTTTTGAGTCATTAGGCCCAAACTCCATGCATGAAAGCGCTTGCAAGTCCCCTACACGCTTCACTGAAGCAAGAGCCATAAGGAATACCGTTTTGAGAGACAGATGTTTCATGTCTGACAAATGGATTGGCTCGAATGGGGCACCTTTCATGGCTTCCAAAACCGTAGAAATTACACCAGGCCGATCTCTAGGTATGATGAAGGGAATGTGATGATGTGGGATATTTTAATTCCAAAGGCCAAGGGAACTTCATCAGGATGTTGAAGATATTATCCCGGATCCATGAAATAACTGGCCTTTAAAAATAAAAATCTGCTGTCTCTATGGGGATTTAACATAGGGGTGTCCTGACTTACGCACCCTGTATTTTAAGGAAGAAAATATTTATTCACGACACATTATTCATGCACAAAGAAAATTGGTGTCCTTAAAGGTTGTATTTTTCCTCATTTTTTTAAATTAAAGCATTAAGATCAATTTCCAAAAGATGATTTTTTATTCCTCTTTTTAGTCAACTTTAGCATGAGTGTGTTCACTTATACTATCCACTGTATATTTTAAATTATTAAAATAATTAATCTAACGGTACAATACTATAGTGAGTAGGAAAAAAATGAATAATGTAACATAATAGAAACTAAATATTTTCAGCTTTGTTTTACACATATTTATGTTTTTTCCCCCCCAAAGTATAAATTGGGTCTTTATAAATTTCATGTCAGCTTAGATCAATTAAATCAGAGATTTTCAAACAAGGGAAGTTTAGAGAAAAAACATGTATAATATATATATATATATAAATTAGATTAAAATAAAAAATAAATTGTGTTTAAATAAAAAAAAAGTATTAAATAAATCTTAAAATTAATAATTTTATTTTTATTCAGAAAAAAATATGTAATACAAAAATAATTTTACATTAATTTTACACATTTATGTTATTTTTTCACAGTACAAATAGGCTCTTTACATATTTTAAATTTACTTTTTCATTTTAGAATGATTCTCTGTCGCATGAGACATCATATTCTTCTCTATAGAAAAGCCTAGCATCAAATAACATTTAACAGAATTATTTTTCATTGTTAGTTCATCATGTTAACTAAAGAAGTCAACTAATGTTAACAAATGCAACCCTATTGTGTAACCCTTGTCAAGAAATCTGGTGAGCTCCCTATCAAGACAGCACTTTTGAGCATGCACTAACAAAACAGCACTACAAATGTACCATGTTAAAACCGGGATTTTGGAAATGTACCATGGTATTTTTTATTTTAAAGGTACTTTTATAAAGTACAAATGTTTTTTTAAGTACGTGCTGATGTCAGGAAATTAATTAATGAGGCATTATATTAACTTAAGAAGAGTGTGAATGAAATGGTAAAAGCTGCTTCTGCTGCAACACAATGTAAACACGCACACGCGCACGCGCACACACACACACACACACACACACACACACACACTTCTCAAACATACACACCTCACTGTCCGGTTTTCATTGCAAACTTATGCCACTGTCGCACTTCTTCACACTGTTTCACACAGTGCACGAACCTAACAAACTAATTCGACAAAAGCCCGTTTCCCTCGTGATTCGCGCGTGTCCACTGCACAGCGCGGGAACGAGCAGGCTGACGTGAGCGCGCCTCAATACAATCAAACGCACCCAAGCAAAATACAAGTTTGAAAGGGGCATTGTTTTCCCAATAAATACAGAAAGGTGTTTTTTTCTATCTGTTGTATTTTACTCATACAATCGTCGAATAAAATTAAAATAAATAAAAAAGTTTCAACTTTATCAGTTGGCTTGTAACAAAATAAGAAAGTTAATTCAAAACGTAGCGAACAAATTCAGATTGAATAGCTGTCTTGTCTCATCATAAATATGATATAAAAAGTCGCATTTATAACTATAAAAGTCGAAATGTTGACTTTTTAAATTTACGTTTATATTTTACATTTATATTCTTATGACATATAAAGTTTACGTCCAAACATTATTGATACGGTGAACTAGATTCCTCGGTAACAAAAAAACTTTTATTTTGAAATTGACTCAGAAGTACTCAGACCCGGAAAGCGGAAGTTGATGCTCAGGAATGTTGATGTTAGAAAGTGGAAGAGAAGAGCGTTAACGAGAGTTAATTTATTATTATGAATTAAATCCGATCAGGATGATTGAGGTCTCGAGCAGAATGTGAGAGTCGGACGGAAAACATCATGCTGTTCAAACACATCAGAGTGAGTGACGTCATCGCACCTCAACATTCTCATTAAACACGGTGTTTTTATGAACGAGAAGAATGGAAAACTTTTGTGTAAATATTATGACCTATTTCCCAATTCCTCTTAATTTTCTTATTTTTCCTCTTTTATTTAGTATGTATGTTTTGTTTTTGTTTTGTTTGTCTCTGGTTTGGTATGTCTGTATAAATGTTTCTTTGTATATTGATGGTTTAACACGTTTGTACCCAATGTTACCTTCAATAAAAAAAAATAAAAAATAAAAAAAACACGGTGTTTTTATAGTAAATAAAGGAAATGATGATGATCGAGGCTGTTATATTTGCTGAATGATGTTTATTTCTGTCACATGTTCAGATGGATCTATAATGACAGATTAATGTTCATGGTTTTTCTCACTCTCTCTCACACACTCACACTCACACGCATATACACTAACACAGACACACACCCTCACTCATACACATACTCAAACACACACACACGCACACACACACACACACACACACACACACACTATCTCACTCACACTTACACACACACTGACACTCTTACACTCTCACACACACACTCATACAGTACACACACTCTGACACAGACACACTTACACACACATTCTCTCTCACACACAATGACTTACACACACACACTCACTCACACAGACACACTTACACTCACAAACTCTCCCTCGCACACACACTGACACTCTCTCTTACACATGAGACTGTCATGTTTCACAGCTGTGTGTGCGTGTGTGTGTGTGTTTTACAGCAGCGCAGTGTGGGCCGGGCGAGGGTGTTTCATGCGGTGGCTGTGATCTTCCTGGAGTTCTTCTCCTGGGGTCTCCTGACCACGCCGATGCTGACGGTGCGTCACACACACACACACACACACACACACACACACACACACACACACACACACACACACACACACACACACACACACACACACACACACACACACACGCACTGTTCTCTGACCTGTTCTTCATTACAGGTGCTGCATGAAACCTTCCCACAGCACACGTTCCTCAAGAACGGCCTCATCCAGGGCGTCAAGGTCAGCGGCTCACATTTGCATGTCATTTGTGTTCACTGTAGTTATAATGTGTGACAGTCCTCGATCATCATGGGCTAGATATTAACTGTCCTGTTTTTCTTACTGCGTAAAAGGCAGTTTTGCATTGAGTGTGTTTATAGTCATAATAACTGGAGTGTGTGTAGTCATAACTGGAGTATGTGTGGTCGTAACTGGAGTGTGTTCAGTCGGAGTGTGTGTAGTCGAAACTGGAGTGTGTGTAGTCGTAACTGGAGTGTGTGTGGTCGTAACTGGAGTGTGTAGTCATAACTGGAGTGTGTGTAGTCGTTACTGGAGTGTGTGTGGTCGTAACTGGAGTGTGTTCAGTCGGAGTGTGTGTAGTCGTAACTGGAGTGTGTGTGGTCGTAACTGGAGTGTGTGTGGTCGTAACTGGAGTGTGTAGTCGTAACTGGAGTCAGTGTGTGCTCGTAACTGGAGTGTGTAGTCGTAACTGGAGTCAGTGTGTGGTTGTAACTGGAGTGTGTGTGGTCGTAACTGGAGTGTGTGTGGTCGTAACTGGAGTGTGTAGTCTTAACTGGAGTGTGTGTGGTCGTAACTGGAGTGTTTATAGTTATAACTGGAGTGTGTAGTCGTAACTGGAGTGTGTTCAGTCGGAGTGTGTGTAGTCGTAACTGGAGTGTGTATAGTCATAACTGGAGTGTGTGTGGTCGTAACTGGAGTGTGTGTGGTCGTAACTGGAGTGTTTATAGTTATAACTGGAGTGTGTGTAGTCGTAACTGGAGTGTGTAGTCGTAACTGGAGTGTGTTCAGTCGGAGTGTGTGTAGTCGTAACTGGAGTGTGTGTAGTCATAACTGGAGTGTGTGTAGTCGTAACTGGAGTGTGTGTAATCGTAACTGGAGTGTGTAGTCGTAACTGGAGTGTGTAGTCGTAACTGGAGTGTGTGTGGTCGTAACTGGAGTGTGTGTGGTGGAGTGTGTGTGGTCGTAACTCGAGTGTGTGTAGTCGTAACTGGCGTGTGTGTGGTCGTAACTGGAGTGTGTAGTCGTAACTGGAGTGTTTATAGTCATAACTGAAGTGTGTAGTCGTAACTGGAGTGTGTGTAGTCGTAACTGGAGTGTTTATAGTCATAACTGGAGTGTGTAGTCGTAACTGGAGTGTGTGTGGTCTTAAATGGAGTGTGTTCAGTCGGAGTGTGTGTAGTCGTAACTGGAGTGTGTGTAGTCGTAACTGGAGTGTTTATAGTCATAACTGGAGTGTGTAGTCGTAACTGGAGTGTGTGTGGTCTTAAATGGAGTGTGTTCAGTCGGAGTGTGTGTAGTCGTAACTGGTGTGTGTGTGTGGTCGTAACTGGAGTGTGTAGTCGTAACTGGAGTGTGTGTGGTCGTAACTGGAGTGTGTGTGGTCGTAACTGGAGTGTGTAGTCGTAACTGGAGTGTGTAGTCGTAACTGGAGTCAGTGTGTGGTTGTAACTGGAGTGTGTATTCGTTACTGGAGTGTGTGTAGTCGTAACTGGAGTCAGTGTGTGGTTGTAACTGGAGTGTGTATTCGTTACTGGAGTGTGTGTGGTCGTAACTGGAGTGTGTGTAGTCGTAACTGGAGTGTCTAGTCGTAATTGGAGTGTTTATAGTCATAACTGGAGTGTGTAGTCGTAACTGGAGTGTGTTCAGTCGGAGTGTGTGTAGTCGTAACTGGAGTGTTTATAGTCATAACTGGAGTGTGTGTAGTCGTAACTGGAGTGTGTGTGGTCGTAACCGGAGTGTGTGTGGTCGTAACTGGAGTGTGTGTGGTCGTAACTGGAGTGTGTTCAGTCGGAGTGTGTGTAGTCGTAACTAAAGTGTGTGTGGTCGTAACTGGAGTGTGTAGTCGTAACTGGAGTGTGTGTGGTCGTAACTGGAGTGTGTGTGGTCGTAACTGGAGTGTGTAGTCGTAACTGGAGTGTGTAGTCGTAACTGGAGTCAGTGTGTGGTTGTAACTGGAGTGTGTATTCGTTACTGGAGTGTGTGTAGTCGTAACTGGAGTCAGTGTGTGGTTGTAACTGGAGTGTGTATTCGTTACTGGAGTGTGTGTGGTCGTAACTGGAGTGTGTGTAGTCGTAACTGGAGTGTGTTCAGTCGGAGTGTGTGTAGTCGTAACTGGAGTGTGTGTGGTCGTAACTGGAGTGTGTAGTCGTAACTGGAGTGTGTGTGGTCGTAACTGGAGTGTGTGTGGTCGTAACTGGAGTGTGTAGTCGTAACTGGAGTGTGTAGTCGTAACTGGAGTCAGTGTGTGGTTGTAACTGGAGTGTGTATTCGTTACTGGAGTGTGTGTAGTCGTAACTGGAGTCAGTGTGTGGTTGTAACTGGAGTGTGTATTCGTTACTGGAGTGTGTGTGGTCGTAACTGGAGTGTGTGTAGTTGTAACTGGAGTGTCTAGTCGTAATTGGAGTGTTTATAGTCATAACTGGAGTGTGTAGTCGTAACTGGAGTGTGTTCAGTCGGAGTGTGTGTAGTCGTAACTGGAGTGTTTATAGTCATAACTGGAGTGTGTGTAGTCGTAACTGGAGTGTGTGTGGTCGTAACCGGAGTGTGTGTGGTCGTAACCGGAGTGTGTGTGGTCGTAACTGGAGTGTGTGTAGTCGTAACTGGAGTGTTTATAGTCATAACTGGAGTGTGTAGTCGTAACTGGAGTGTGTTCAGTCGGAGTGTGTGTAGTCGTAACTGGAGTGTGTGTAGTCGTAACTGGAGTGTGTGTAGTCGTAACTGGAGTGTGTGTAGTCGTAACTGGAGTGTGTGTGGTCGTAACTGGAGTGTGTGTGGTCGTAAATGGAGTGTGTGTAGTCGTAACTGGTGTGTGTGTGGTCGTAACTGGAGTGTGTTCAGTCGGAGTGTGTGTAGTCGTAACTGGAGTGTGTAGTCGTAACTGGAGTGTGTGTAGTCGTAACTGGAGTGTGTAGTCGTAACTGGAGTGTGTGTGGTCGTAACTGGAGTGTCTAGTCGTAATTGGAGTGTTCATAGTCATAACTGGAGTGTGTAGCCGTAACTGGAGTGTGTTCAGTCGGAGTGTGTGTAGTCGTAACTGGAGTGTTTATAATCATAACTGGAGTGTGTGTAGTCATAACTGGAGTGTGTGTGGTCGTAACCGGAGTGTGTGTGGTCGTAACTGGAATGTGTGTAGTCGTAACTGGAGTGTTTATGGTCATAACTGGAGTGTGTAGTCGTAACTGGAGTGTGTTCAGTCGGAGTGTGTGTAGTCGTAACTGGAGTGTTTATAGTCATAACTGGAGTGTGTGTAGTCGTAACTGGAGTGTGTGTAGTCGTAACTGGAGTGTGTAGTCGTAACTGGAGTGTGTGTGGTCGTAACTGGAGTGTGTGTGGTCGTAACTGGAGTGTGTGTAGTCGTAACTGGAGTGTGTGTAGTCGTAACTGGAGTGTCTAGTCGTAATTGGAGTGTTTATAGTCATAACTGGAGTGTGTAGTCGTAACTGGAGTGTGTTCAGTCGGAGTGTGTGTAGTCGTAACTGGAGTGTTTATAGTCATAACTGGAGTGTGTGTAGTCGTAACTGGAGTGTGTGTGGTCGTAACTGGAGTGTGTGTAGTCGTAACTGGAGTGTCTAGTCGTAATTGGAGTGTTTATAGTCATAACTTGAGTGTGTAGTCGTAACTGGAGTGTGTTCAGTCGGAGTGTGTGTAGTCGTAACTGGAGTGTGTGTAGTCGTAACTGGAGTGTGTGTGGTCTTAACCGGAGTGTGTGTGGTCGTAACTGGAGTGTGTGTAGTCGTAACTGGAGTGTTTATAGTCATAACTGGAGTGTGTAGTCCTAACTGGAGTGTGTGTGGTCTTAACCGGAGTGTGTGTGGTCGTAACTGGAGTGTGTGTAGTCGTAACTGGAGTGTGTGTAGTCGTAACTGGAGTGTGTGTAGTCGTAACTGGAGTGTGTGTAGTCGTAACTGGAGTGTGTGTAGTCGTAACTGGAGTGTGTGTAGTCGTAACTGGAGTGTGTGTGGTCGTAACTGGAGTGTGTGTGGTCGTAACTGGAGTGTGTGTAGTCGTAACTGGTGTGTGTGTGGTCGTAACTGGAGTGTGTTCAGTCGGAGTGTGTGTAGTCGTAAGTGGAGTATCTAGTCGTAACTGGAGTGTGTGTAGTCGTAACTGGAGTGTGTAGTCGTAACTGGAGTGTGTGTGGTCGTAACTGGAGTGTCTAGTCGTAATTGGAGTGTTTATAGTCATAACTGGAGTGTGTTCAGTCGGAGTGTGTGTAGTCGTAACTGGAGTGTTTATAGTCATAACTGGAGTGCGTGTAGTCGTAACTGGAGTGTGTGTGGTCGTAACCGGAGTGTGTGTGGTCGTAACTGGAGTGTGTGTGGTCGTAACTGGAGTGTGTGTGTTTGTAACTGGAGTGTGTGTGGTCGTAACTGGAGTGTGTGTAGTCGTAACTGGAGTGTGTGTGGTCGTAACTGGAGTGTGTGTAGTCGTAACTGGAGTGTTTATAGTCATAACTTGAGTGTGTAGTCGTAACTGGAGTGTGTTCAGTCGGAGTGTGTGTAGTCGTAACTGGAGTGTGTGTAGTCGTAACTGGAGTGTGTGTGGTCTTAACCGGAGTGTGTGTGGTCTTAACCGGAGTGTGTGTGGTCGTAACTGGAGTGTGTGTAGTCGTAACTGGAGTGTTTATAGTCATAACTGGAGTGTGTAGTCCTAACTGGAGTGTGTTCAGTCGGAGTGTGTGTAGTCGTAACTGGAGTGTGTGTAGTCGTAACTGGAGTGTGTGTAGTCGTAACTGGAGTGTGTGTGGTCGTAACTGGAGTGTGTGTGGTCGTAACTGGAGTGTGTGTGGTCGTAACTGGAGTGTGTGTAGTCGTAACTGGTGTGTGTGTGGTCGTAACTGGAGTGTGTTCAGTCGGAGTGTGTGTAGTCGTAAGTGGAGTATCTAGTCGTAACTGGAGTGTGTGTAGTCGTAACTGGAGTGTGTAGTCGTAACTGGAGTGTGTGTGGTCGTAACTGGAGTGTCTAGTCGTAATTGGAGTGTTTATAGTCATAACTGGAGTGTGTAGTCGTAACTGGAGTGTGTTCAGTCGGAGTGTGTGTAGTCGTAACTGGAGTGTTTATAGTCATAACTGGAGTGCGTGTAGTCGTAACTGGAGTGTGTGTGGTCGTAACCGGAGTGTGTGTG
>NW_027509202.1:660000-690000 GCF_051911475.1 Siphateles boraxobius | reverse complement strand
TAACGCAACAACCAATGACACCCCGTAGTCTGGGGTGTTTTTTTGTCTGCCTGACTATGTTACGGAAGCTATCTTATCCTCCGTTTATCTTCATGAATCAGGTAATGATTATTTGTCTTGCCTCAAGCTATAATGCAAATCGATTTGTAAAATTTGCAGATTTATTTATGGTAGCTTGATATTATAATATTACCGATATATGGTTATTATCTACCACTCAAACATTGCATTGAAGTATCATATAGATTCAGTAAAACGGTTGGCTACTATAATGACGCTGGCTTGTAAACGTTATCATCGCGATCATTTGTCGTTAGAAAAAAAATAAAACCCATGAAATTATATTCATATGACATGCTGAAATATATGCCACTGTACCTGGGATGAAGACATTTCACACGCGACGCAAGCAGAACACCTGCATGTGACCTCCTCCTACAGTGTTCAGGGCTATCATGGTTGTCAACAAATGCACGATGACAGAGTTTACGACAGTAGTAGAGGACAATACCGTTTCCCAACTGTAGGGGGACCCCGAGAGCAAACGTTACCTGGTGTTACTTTAAAGTACAATAAATGTAAAAATTTCAATTTTTTAATTTTTTTAAGAATTGTTGACATTGTCTTTTTAATAAATGCAACACGTTCCCAAAGTCATGTGAAATAATCGTGATTTCAATACTGACCAAAATAATGGTTATTATTTTCGAACGGCTCTAACCCTGAACATTGTATAAGCATTCGCTCATGTGTCGGGAGCGTAAACGCCACATCCTTCTGATTTTTACATATTGATATTTCACATAAAAAACAGTCTACCGACTTATATAGAAAAACTATGAAGTAATTTTTTAAGTTTCATTAAAAGCTGTTCACACATTGGCAATAAAAAAGCGATTAATAGATGTTTATGCACTGATGTCACTTTCCCGCAGGAACACTGAGTGTCAGAAGAGCCGCTGAGTGACTGGATTTAATAGAGGAAACTGCGAAAACAACACTAAAACAAACGATTATCAGTTTAAACTAAAGCTTGGACTCGATATAGTGTTTCTTACAACTTACCAAAGATCCAGTGATCATGGATATCGACATGCAGACAGAAATCGTGTTTCCAGACATTTATATGAGCGTGATTTCGACGCCGGGGAAATACATAAAGCAAATTTTATATATATATATATACTAGAGTTGGGCGGTATCCAAATTTTGATACCTCCTCCCTATTTTATACGGTATTGCTGCGTGACTAATTAAAAATTATGACGTAAGGCTCAGAGGGAAACCAAATAAAAACCCTCTCTCTCTCTTTCTCCTCCACACTGTCATGTGATGACAACCACACATAAGCATTTTTAGGCATTAAGTAAATTATATTTAACCCTCTGTGGACGGATTGGGCGGTACCGCCCAAAATGGCATATTTTTACAAATGTGTAATTATCTTAAAAACTATTAATGATAGAGAGGTGCGTTTTTATTGCCGTCTTCCTCAGATTCCGCTGAAAACAGTGATAACAAACTTACCCGGCTTGTATACACACTTCCTTGTTGCGCAATACCACTACGTCAAAGGCCAATGAAATCGATGTTGTTTGGCAGAATCACGAGCAACAACTTGCTGATGGAGGAATATTTTTCTTACCCAATCAGAGGAAGGTTACCATGACGTATTCTAGCAAATCGGAGGACTCTGTAGCCGTGCAAGGGGTGGTACTATATACTATTACGCAAACAGCGTTGAGTGGCAGAGACGACACGGACGCGTCGAGTATAAACCAGGCTTTACGGAGCGAGAGCGCACAGAGATGTGAGAGAGAGACAGAACAATTATAATATATTTATATATACACATACAATTATAGCATTATTTATTGTTTTAGCACTTTTATGATGGCAAGCAGCAAACGATTTACGGTGGAACAAGCTCTGGAACAATTACTGGAGAGTGACGAGAAGCATTGCTTAAAAAATGCTTGCTAAGCATTTCTAAGAAAAACGCCTGGGACTGTTTGTAAATAAAGTTAAATTTTTCATTGTTCTTTACACATTTTATTTAAAAATTACACATGTCTGTCAAGCAAAGGCTTTGAAAAGTATATTTTTTGTTCAAAAACTGTTCACTATTGTTGTGTGATGTGTGATTTTCAGAAATAAATGCCGTTTTCCGTTTTTGCAATTCTCTAGTTTATTGTACATTTTCACTCATACTTCCTTTATAAACATATTACATGTGTGCTTATGTTAGCTTAGGGTCTTCTGCATCCATAGATACCAAACACATAGTGTTCCATCTCCATTACATATGGTGTATATTATAAGCCCAAATGTAAAAATAGAGAAAACGGACCAAAAAGAGCTTAGTCCGCAGAGGGTTAATATTTAATCCGTGTCTCCTATATAGTGCATTGCACATTTTTTTTTATGTGTACATTTTTTTTTAATGACGGTATTGAAACTGATACTGTTGCTATTTTAAACCCCCGCGGTATATCTTATTACCGCCCAACCCTAATAAATACAATATAGGTCTAAATCCATGTGATCACTTATATTAATGTTATATATATATATCATCATATCGTCCAGCCCTAAAACTTGTGTAGTTTTTAGTCAGTGTTTATTTAAAAACATCCAATCATGCAGAATATACGACGGTTAAAATGTAATTGATGAGTTGTCAATACAATATATAAAGCGTATGATTTTACCCCTAAATTCAGCATATTTATACACAATAATAACTGTAAATCCACCGCTCTCTGTTGTTTTTTTGAATCGCAGGGAATCTATAACTCCTCAGAAACATCACTGCAGTGTAACTCTGTGTGTGTGTGTGTGTTAGTCTCTGAGGAAGGTTGGTAAAGACTCCACAGTGCTGCTGATCTGTGTCACAGTGTTCCTGTCGTATCTTCCGGAGGCCGGACAGTATTCCAGCTTCTTCCTCTACCTGGTTCAGGTGTGTGACGGCTTCAGTCTCTGGTAAAAACAACAACTTTACTTCCGCATGGTGGCGTCTGTCCAAATGGAACAGGATATTGAACAAGAAATAGATTGATTATGACTTGAAAGTAATTATTCATAACCTTCCTTATGAATTTGTGTTCATTTTCCTTTTAAGCACGAACATTATAAACCGTGTGTTGGTATTTCAGGTCATTAACTTCTCATCAGAAGCAATTGCAGCGTATATTGCGATGGTGGGAATCCTGTCCATCATTGCACAGGTAAAGACCTTCAGTTTAGCTCTCACAAACCCCTGTCTTCATGACAAATGTATTCAAACATGCATATACAGATGAAACTCGAAAATTAGAATATCGTGCGACATGTATTTCAGTAATTCAAATTAAAGGTGTAACTAATATATTTAGTATATATAACTATGTATATATGTGTGATTATACTTTTCAGAGGGCTGACATTTCTGTATTTAAAATCCTTTTTTTTTTTTTATTGATTTCATGTAATATATTCTAATTTTCTGAGATTTTGAATTTGGGGTTTTCATAAGCTGTAAGCCATAATCATCAAAATTATAACTTTTGCACGATATTCTAATTTTTCGAGTTTCACCTGTAATTAACAGTAAATAAACTCCTCTCTGGTGTTTTTTTTATTGCTAGTTAATGAACTGTGAACACAAGACAAGTTACGCCACACACTTGAGCTTCTGTTTATATTCACTGATCAATGTTTATATGTGACCCTGATCACAGATCCAGTCACGACTCGCACGGGTTTATTTGTGCCAATAGCCAACGATACATTATATGGGTCAAAATTATAGATTTTTCTTTTATGCCAAAAATCATTAGGATATTAAGTAAAGATCATGTTCCATGAAGATATTTAGTAAATTTCTTACCGTAAATATATAAAACATTTATTTTTGTGAGTGAATGCAGCACAAACGCGAACACAAATGCACAACTTTAAAGGAGATTTTCTCAATGTTTTGATTTTTTGCATCCTCATATTCCAGATTCAAATATTTGTATCTTGGCCAAATATTGTCCTATCCTAACAAACCATACATCAATGGAAAGCTTATTTAATCAGCTTTCATTTGATACATAAGTCTCATTTTCAAAAAATTGACCCATGTGACTGGTTTTGTGGTCCAGGGTCACATATGAATAAAAGCCTGAATCGGACCTGCTGTCAATCAATCAGCCGATGGCATATTCATGAGATTGATTGTCTTTTTGCAGACGTTACTTTTAAGCATTCTAATGAAGAGGATTGGAAATAAAAGCACAGTGCTTCTGGGACTTGGGTTTCAGCTGTTCCAGCTGGCCTGGTACGGCTTCGGGTCAGAACCATGGTGAGCCGGATCTCCAGTCTTTCCTAATCCTCTGATGGATGATGTTTATTTTGATCTGTATCGTCTGCCATTGTTTGTAATGGAAAAGAGATTGAACACGTGAGCTCAGCACTATTGTGACGGGATTACCGGCCTGTGACTCGCTGGGTTTAAAATAGCGTTTGTGTTTCTCAGGATGATGTGGGCGGCCGGAGCCGTCGCTGCCATGTCCAGTATCACGTTTCCCGCCGTTAGCGCGCTAGTTTCTCACTGCACAGATCACGACCAACAGGGTAAGACTCAAACCACAGCATGGGCGTTAAAAGGCCTGTCAATCACAAAGAAGATTGTTTTTCAGCCTATAGTGCAGAAATTATGTACATTAACAATGATTTAAAATATTAAAGTAGTTCCCTTTAGAATTTAAATGTCCTGATAGTTTACTCTCCTCCACGTCATCCAAGATGTTCATGTCTTTCTGTCTTCAGTCGGAAAAGAAATGAAGGTTTTTGAGGAAAACACTCCAGGATTTTCTCCATATAGTGACTTCAATGGAGTCCAACGGGTCGAAGGTCAGAATGTGAGTTTCAGTGCAGCTTCAAAGTCTCGACACGATCCAGCCGAGGAATAAGAGTCTGATCTAGACAAACCATCGCACATTTATAACTAAATAATAAACATTTATATACTTCTAACCTCAGATGCTGGTCTTGCTCGTCCACGACTTCACGCATTACGTGACGGAATTGGAAGAACCGACCCAGTGTTTACAAAGCCAACGTGAAGACTAAGCAAACACCATTTATAAAATTAATAAAAAAATAAAAGGTAAAAAAATGATGTCGGACGATTTTTCGCCCTAACCAACATTATTGACCTTTCACCCTGATTACGTAATGTGTGTCGCATCACAGCTCGTGCAAGACCAGCATTAGTGGTTAAAAGTATATAAATGTTTATTTAGTTATAAACGTGCGCTGGTTTGTCTAGATCAGACTCTTATTCCTCGGCTGGATCGTGTCGAGACTTTGAAGCTGCACTGAAACTCACATTCTGACCTTCGACCCGTTGGACTCCATTGAAGTCACTATATGGAGAAAATCCTGGAGTGTTTTCCTCAAAAACCTTCATTTCTTTTCCGACTGAAGACAGAAAGACATGAAAATCTTGGATGTTATCAAGAAATTTTAATTCTGAAGTGAACTACTCCTTTAAATTAAAATATCAATCCACATCAAACGGGAAGTAGCAAATTGAATTTTAGGATGGTATAATGTGATTTGTGTGTGTTGTTTTAGGAGCGGTTCAGGGAATGATCACGGGGATTCGAGGTTTGTGTAACGGACTCGGTCCGGCTCTCTTCGGATTCATATTCTTCCTCTTCAATGTGGAGCTGAAGGAGATGGGTCCCGTCCCGAACCTCGTCACTCCCGCCACCGAAGAGGTCAGAGTTTCAGTGTCATTTTATTCTGGACAATATACAAATATGTTTTGTCAAGTCGAGTCTCCTGCTTCATTTATACAGCGCTTTAACAATATAGAGTTTCACAGCAGCTTTACAGTGATAATAGGAGATTACAGTAACAGAGATTGTTTAGGCTTTACAGCAGATCTAGAATAAAGTTATTGTCCAGATAAAGTTAGTTTTGATTGATTCACTTCCGTTGTAAAGATCATTAGTTATTAACTTAGCGGCCGCTAACACACACCGTTCTAACAGAAAACTCACTTTTAATGTGTTCTGGACGTTCATTCACACACAACAGTGTTTGAGCTCGAGAACACACACTCTGAAACAGGATCCAAGTGCAAGTTTTTAAAAGCGTGATCATCTCTGTGTAAACTTCACAAACGTGAATCTGTGAAACGCTGAAGGCGCACACATGTGTATCACGTGTTTTGTCTATAGATATGTGTGTTTGAATATATATGTGCGCAGGTGTGTAGTCTTTCTCTACATATTGGCCTCGCCTAATTACTTTAAAATTCATAATACAGAATTGTATTTTTTGTCTTCAGAAGTCCGTCATTCCAGGTCCTCCGTTCCTGTTCGGCGCGTGTACGGTTGTGCTGGCGCTTCTGGTGGCGGTCTTCATCCCGGCTCAACACACTCCGGTCGTGAAGACGTGCAGCACGAGGATCATGACGGAGCCGGTGAGCGGCGGCCCCGAGAACGGCTCCGTTCCTGCCAGCGACGAAGACAACGAGCCTCTTCTACAGGACAGTAGCTTATAGACCACTGAACCGCAACAAGGTTTCCATTCCAGGAGTGTGTCGGAAAAAGCTTTGTATGAGGTCTCATTTGATAACATTGCATTAGCTAACATCAAAGGGATAGTTCACCCCAAAATTTTAATTAGCCCATGATTTACTCGCCCTCAAGTCATCCTAGGTGTATATGACACTCTTCTTTCGACGAATGCAATGGAAGTTATGTTTTAAAAATTCCTGGCTCTTCCAAGCTTTATAATGAGAGTGAATGGGTATATTTTTTTGGAAGTCCGTAAAAGTGCATCTGTCCATGATAAAAGTGAATCTATCATCATAAAAGTGCATCTGTCCATCATAAAAGTGCATCTGTCCATCATAAAAGTGCATCTATCCATCATAAAAGTGAATCTATCATCATAAAAGCATCTATCCATCATAAAAGTGCATCTGTCCATCATAAAAGTGCATCTATCCATCATAAAAGTGCATCTGTCCATCATAAAAGTATCTATTCATCATAAAAGTGCATCTGTCCATCATAAAAGCATCTATCCATCATAAAAGTGCATCTGTCCATCATAAAAGTGCATCTGTCCATCATAAAAGTGCATCTATCCATCATAAAAGTGCATCTGTCCATCATAAAAGTGCATCTGTCCATCATAAAAGTGCATCTATCCATCATAAAAGTATCTATTCATCATAAAAGTGCATCTGTCCATCATAAAAGTGCATCTATCCATCATAAAAGTATCTATTCATCATAAAAGTGCATCTGTCCATCATAAAAGTGCATCTGTCCATCATAAAAGTGCATCTATCCATCATAAAAGTATCTATCCATCATAAAAGTGCATCTGTCCATCATAAAAGTGCATCTATCCATCATAAAAGTATCTATTCATCATAAAAGTGCATCTGTCCATCATAAAAGTGCATCTGTCCATCATAAAAGTGCATCTATCCATCATAAAAGTATCTATTCATCATAAAAGTGCATCTGCCCATCATAAAAGTATCTATTCATCATAAAAGTGCATCTGTCCATCATAAAAGTGCATCTATCCATCATAAAAGTATCTATTCATCATAAAAGTGCATCTATCCATCATAAAAGTATCTATTCATCATAAAAGTGCATCTGTCCATCATAAAAGTATCTATTCATCATAAAAGTGCATCATAAACACCAAGGATGACTTCAGGATGAGTAAATCAAAGGTTAATTTTCATTTTTGTGTGAACTATTCCTTTAACTAACTGCAGCATTTATTAATCTTGATCAATGTTAGTTAATAAAAATACAGTAGTCAACATTTGAAGTTAATCAAAGTTTTCCTAGGACAGGTATTGTTCAATATTGATGTGTAACTTTGATGAATTTCTTTGATTCACTTCAAATGTTGACTACTGTACTATTGGTCATTGTTTGTCCGTATTAGTCCACAGTGCAAGTAGACTAATATGATTTTATTTTATTTTATTATAAATATGTTGAATTTTACATGAACTAATGTTCACTTTTGATTTTTAATGTATCATGTTGAATTTAACATGAACTAAGATTTGTAAATGCTGTAGAAGTATTTTTCATTGTTAGTTCTTGTTAACTAATGTCGTAAACTAATGCTAACAAACGAAACCTTATTATAAAGCATTACAATCTGATTTTTAATCCTTCTGTTTTTGAATCTTTGAAAGAGAATGTGCCTTCTTCATATTTTAGCATATAGTTCATGTGCTGCCGTGTTGTGAATGTAAATGTAATCAGCCAATGTCCTTTAATATATTACTGATGAACTTTAACCTCTGCTAAACTTGTACAGACTGCAATAATAATGTCATTGTGCAGTTTTCATCTGAAGCTTTTAAAAACACTGCAAAAATGACATTCTTCTCTACAGTCTCGTTTTCCAGCACAAATATATACATATTCTTAAATCAAGATGCAATTACTGGAGAAGCAGCAAAATGACGGTCTAAAAAAAATGTTGCAATGAAACGTGCAATGGTTAAAAAAGGACAAAATATCTGATAACGGAGTCAGAAAAATAAACTACTCACTTTGAATTAAGATTATTTTTCTGACTCCCTTGTCAGATATTTGTTGTTGTTTTAAGCTCAAACTCGCTTCATTTTGATTCATTTTTCTTCTCCAGTAAATGTATCTTGATTTATGAATATTTACTTTGCACTGAGAAACAAGACAGAAACACTGAGGAAAACGTTATGTTTAAGTCAAGTTAATAAATGGCACAAAACAGACATAATCATTGTCTTAAAGTCAGATGCAGCTTTGATAGATGAATTATTACAAACTCATAAATGAGCACCAGCTACTCGAAACAGAGCTGCTATACCTCACAATTAAACATCAGCTTGATTTAATCCAGTGTTGCAGATGTCCTTATATCATTTCCAATAATCACGGTTTTAAAACCGCTTTACTGATTTATCATTGCTTCCTTAGACTTTTATGTGAATATTTAATTTTTTTTTATTGTATGTTAAACGCTCAGTAAGATGAATTTCAGTTTCATTACATAATTAGATTAAGATGATCTGATTGGTTGCATTATATCATGTATAAAGTGCAGCAATAACAGCATGAATGCCTAAACGTTATCAAGCAGGACTGAGTGTGTGTCGCAGGACTGAGTGTGTGTCGCAGGACTGAGTGTGTGTCGCAGGACTGAGTGTGTGTCGCAGGGCTGAGTGTGTGTCGCAGGGCTGAGTGTGTGTCGCAGGGCTGAGTGTGTGTCGCAGGACTGAGTGTGTGTCGCAGGGCTGAGTGTGTGTCGCAGGGCTGAGTGTGTGTCGCAGGGCTGAGTGTGTGTCGCAGGACTGAGTGTGTGTCGCAGGGCTGAGTGTGTGTCGCAGGGCTGAGTGTGTGTCGCAGGGCTGAGTGTCTGTCGCAGGGCTGAGTGTGTGTCGCAGGACTGAGTGTGTGTCGCAGGGCTGAGTGTGTGTCGCAGGGCTGAGTGTGTGTCGCAGGGCTGAGTGTGTGTCGCAGGGCTGAGTGTGTGTCGCAGGACTGAGTGTGTGTCGCAGGACTGAGTGTGTGTCGCAGGACTGAGTGTGTGTCGCAGGACTGAGTGTGTGTCGCAGGGCTGAGTGTGTGTCGCAGGGCTGAGTGTGTGTCGCAGGGCTGAGTGTGTGTCGCAGGGCTGAGTGTGTGTCGCAGGACTGAGTGTGTGTCGCAGGGCTGAGTGTGTGTCGCAGGACTGAGTGTGTGTCGCAGGGCTGAGTGTGTGTCGCAGGACTGAGTGTGTGTCGCAGGGCTGAGTGTGTGTCGCAGGGCTGAGTGTGTGTCGCAGGGCTGAGTGTGTGTCGCAGGGCTGAGTGTGTGTCGCATGAGTGTGTGTCGCAGGGCTGAGTGTGTGTCGCAGGACTGAGTGTGTGTCGCAGGACTGAGTGTGTATCGCAGGGCTGAGTGTGTGTCGCAGGGCTGAGTGTGTGTCGCAGGGCTGAGTGTGTGTCGCAGGGCTGAGTGTGTGTCGCATGAGTGTGTGTCGCAGGGCTGAGTGTGTGTCGCAGGACTGAGTGTGTGTCGCAGGGCTGAGTGTGTGTCGCAGGACTGAGTGTGTATCGCAGGGCTGAGTGTGTGTCGCAGGGCTGAGTGTGTGTCGCAGGGCTGAGTGTGTGTCGCAGGGCTGAGTGTGTGTCGCATGAGTGTGTCGCAGGGCTGAGTGTGTGTCGCAGGGCTGAGTGTGTGTCGCATGAGTGTGTGTCGCAGGACTGAGTGTGTGTCGCAGGGCTGAGTGTGTGTCGCAGGGCTGAGTGTGTGTCGCAGGGCTGAGTGTGTGTCGCAGGGCTGAGTGTGTGTCGCAGGGCTGAGTGTGTGTCGCAGGGCTGAGTGTGTGTCGCAGGGCTGAGTGTGTGTCGCAGGGCTGAGTGTGTGTCGCAGGACTGAGTGTGTATCGCAGGGCTGAGTGTGTGTCGCAGGACTGCGTGTGTGTCGCAGGGCTGAGTGTGTGTCGCAGGACTGAGTGTGTATCGCAGGGCTGAGTGTGTGTCGCAGGACTGAGTGTGTATCGCAGGGCTGAGTGTGTGTCGCAGGGCTGAGTGTGTGTCGCATGAGTGTGTGTCGCAGGACTGAGTGTGTGTCGCAGGGCTGAGTGTGTGTCGCAGGGCTGAGTGTGTGTCGCAGGGCTGAGTGTGTGTCGCAGGACTGAGTGTGTGTCGCAGGGCTGAGTGTGTGTCGCAGGGCTGAGTGTGTGTCGCAGGGCTGAGTGTGTGTCGCAGGACTGAGTGTGTGTCGCAGGGCTGAGTGTGTGTCGCAGGGCTGAGTGTGTGTCGCAGGGCTGAGTGTGTGTCGCAGGGCTGAGTGTGTGTCGCAGGACTGAGTGTGTGTCGCAGGGCTGAGTGTGTGTCGCAGGACTGAGTGTGTGTCGCAGGACTGAGTGTGTGTCGCAGGGCTGAGTGTGTGTCGCAGGGCTGAGTGTGTGTCGCAGGGCTGAGTGTGTGTCGCAGGGCTGAGTGTGTGTCGCAGGACTGAGTGTGTGTCGCAGGACTGAGTGTGTGTCGCAGGGCTGAGTGTGTGTCGCAGGACTGAGTGTGTGTCGCAGGGCTGAGTGTGTGTCGCAGGACTGAGTGTGTGTCGCAGGGCTGAGTGTGTGTCGCAGGGCTGAGTGTGTGTCGCATGAGTGTGTGTCGCAGGGCTGAGTGTGTGTCGCAGGACTGAGTGTGTGTCGCAGGGCTGAGTGTGTGTCGCAGGACTGAGTGTGTGTCGCAGGGCTGAGTGTGTGTCGCAGGGCTGAGTGTGTGTCGCATGAGTGTGTGTCGCAGGACTGAGTGTGTGTCGCAGGGCTGAGTGTGTGTCGCAGGGCTGAGTGTGTGTCGCAGGGCTGAGTGTGTGTCGCAGGGCTGAGTGTGTGTCGCAGGACTGAGTGTGTGTCGCAGGGCTGAGTGTGTGTCGCAGGGCTGAGTGTGTGTCGCAGGGCTGAGTGTGTGTCGCAGGGCTGAGTGTGTGTCGCAGGACTGAGTGTGTGTCGCAGGACTGAGTGTGTGTCGCAGGACTGAGTGTGTGTCGCAGGACTGAGTGTGTGTCGCAGGGCTGAGTGTGTGTCGCAGGGCTGAGTGTGTGTCGCAGGGCTGAGTGTGTGTCGCAGGGCTGAGTGTGTGTCGCAGGACTGAGTGTGTGTCGCAGGGCTGAGTGTGTGTCGCAGGACTGAGTGTGTGTCGCAGGGCTGAGTGTGTGTCGCAGGACTGAGTGTGTGTCGCAGGGCTGAGTGTGTGTCGCAGGGCTGAGTGTGTGTCGCAGGGCTGAGTGTGTGTCGCAGGGCTGAGTGTGTGTCGCATGAGTGTGTGTCGCAGGGCTGAGTGTGTGTCGCAGGACTGAGTGTGTGTCGCAGGACTGAGTGTGTATCGCAGGGCTGAGTGTGTGTCGCAGGGCTGAGTGTGTGTCGCAGGGCTGAGTGTGTGTCGCAGGGCTGAGTGTGTGTCGCATGAGTGTGTGTCGCAGGGCTGAGTGTGTGTCGCAGGACTGAGTGTGTGTCGCAGGGCTGAGTGTGTGTCGCAGGACTGAGTGTGTATCGCAGGGCTGAGTGTGTGTCGCAGGGCTGAGTGTGTGTCGCAGGGCTGAGTGTGTGTCGCAGGGCTGAGTGTGTGTCGCATGAGTGTGTCGCAGGGCTGAGTGTGTGTCGCAGGGCTGAGTGTGTGTCGCATGAGTGTGTGTCGCAGGACTGAGTGTGTGTCGCAGGGCTGAGTGTGTGTCGCAGGGCTGAGTGTGTGTCGCAGGGCTGAGTGTGTGTCGCAGGGCTGAGTGTGTGTCGCAGGGCTGAGTGTGTGTCGCAGGGCTGAGTGTGTGTCGCAGGGCTGAGTGTGTGTCGCAGGGCTGAGTGTGTGTCGCAGGACTGAGTGTGTATCGCAGGGCTGAGTGTGTGTCGCAGGACTGCGTGTGTGTCGCAGGGCTGAGTGTGTGTCGCAGGACTGAGTGTGTATCGCAGGGCTGAGTGTGTGTCGCAGGACTGAGTGTGTATCGCAGGGCTGAGTGTGTGTCGCAGGGCTGAGTGTGTGTCGCATGAGTGTGTGTCGCAGGACTGAGTGTGTGTCGCAGGGCTGAGTGTGTGTCGCAGGGCTGAGTGTGTGTCGCAGGGCTGAGTGTGTGTCGCAGGACTGAGTGTGTGTCGCAGGGCTGAGTGTGTGTCGCAGGGCTGAGTGTGTGTCGCAGGGCTGAGTGTGTGTCGCAGGACTGAGTGTGTGTCGCAGGGCTGAGTGTGTGTCGCAGGGCTGAGTGTGTGTCGCAGGGCTGAGTGTGTGTCGCAGGGCTGAGTGTGTGTCGCAGGACTGAGTGTGTGTCGCAGGGCTGAGTGTGTGTCGCAGGACTGAGTGTGTGTCGCAGGACTGAGTGTGTGTCGCAGGGCTGAGTGTGTGTCGCAGGGCTGAGTGTGTGTCGCAGGGCTGAGTGTGTGTCGCAGGGCTGAGTGTGTGTCGCAGGACTGAGTGTGTGTCGCAGGACTGAGTGTGTGTCGCAGGGCTGAGTGTGTGTCGCAGGACTGAGTGTGTGTCGCAGGGCTGAGTGTGTGTCGCAGGACTGAGTGTGTGTCGCAGGGCTGAGTGTGTGTCGCAGGGCTGAGTGTGTGTCGCATGAGTGTGTGTCGCAGGGCTGAGTGTGTGTCGCAGGACTGAGTGTGTGTCGCAGGGCTGAGTGTGTGTCGCAGGACTGAGTGTGTGTCGCAGGGCTGAGTGTGTGTCGCAGGGCTGAGTGTGTGTCGCAGGGCTGAGTGTGTGTCGCAGGGCTGAGTGTGTGTCGCAGGACTGAGTGTGTGTCGCAGGACTGAGTGTGTGTCGCAGGGCTGAGTGTGTGTCGCAGGGCTGAGTGTGTGTCGCAGGGCTGAGTGTGTGTCGCAGGACTGAGTGTGTGTCGCAGGGCTGAGTGTGTGTCGCAGGGCTGAGTGTGTGTCGCAGGACTGAGTGTGTGTCGCAGGACTGAGTGTGTGTCGCAGGGCTGAGTGTGTGTCGCAGGGCTGAGTGTGTGTCGCAGGGCTGAGTGTGTGTCGCAGGGCTGAGTGTGTGTCGCAGGACTGAGTGTGTGTCGCAGGACTGAGTGTGTATCGCAGGGCTGAGTGTGTGTCGCAGGACTGAGTGTGTGTCGCAGGGCTGAGTGTGTGTCGCAGGGCTGAGTGTGTGTCGCATGAGTGTGTGTCGCAGGGCTGAGTGTGTGTCGCAGGACTGAGTGTGTGTCGCAGGGCTGAGTGTGTGTCGCAGGACTGAGTGTGTATCGCAGGGCTGAGTGTGTGTCGCAGGGCTGAGTGTGTGTCGCAGGGCTGAGTGTGTGTCGCAGGGCTGAGTGTGTGTCGCAGGGCTGAGTGTGTGTCGCAGGACTGAGTGTGTGTCGCAGGACTGAGTGTGTGTCGCAGGACTGAGTGTGTGTCGCAGGGCTGAGTGTGTGTCGCAGGGCTGAGTGTGTGTCGCAGGGCTGAGTGTGTGTCGCAGGACTGAGTGTGTGTCGCAGGGCTGAGTGTGTGTCGCAGGACTGAGTGTGTATCGCAGGGCTGAGTGTGTGTCGCAGGACTGAGTGTGTGTCGCAGGGCTGAGTGTGTGTCGCAGGGCTGAGTGTGTGTCGCAGGGCTGAGTGTGTGTCGCATGAGTGTGTGTCGCAGGGCTGAGTGTGTGTCGCAGGACTGAGTGTGTGTCGCAGGGCTGAGTGTGTGTCGCAGGACTGAGTGTGTGTCGCAGGGCTGAGTGTGTGTCGCAGGGCTGAGTGTGTGTCGCAGGGCTGAGTGTGTGTCGCAGGGCTGAGTGTGTGTCGCAGGGCTGAGTGTGTGTCGCAGGGCTGAGTGTGTGTCGCATGAGTGTGTCGCAGGGCTGAGTGTGTGTCGCAGGACTGAGTGTGTGTCGCAGGACTGAGTGTGTGTCGCAGGGCTGAGTGTGTGTCGCATGAGTGTGTGTCGCAGGACTGAGTGTGTGTCGCAGGGCTGAGTGTGTGTCGCAGGGCTGAGTGTGTGTTGCAGGGCTGAGTGTGTGTCGCAGGACTGAGTGTGTGTCGCAGGGCTGAGTGTGTATCGCAGGGCTGAGTGTGTGTCGCAGGGCTGAGTGTGTGTCGCAGGGCTGAGTGTGTGTCGCAGGGCTGAGTGTGTGTCGCAGGGCTGAGTGTGTGTCGCAGGGCTGAGTGTGTGTCGCAGGGCTGAGTGTGTGTCGCAGGGCTGAGTGTGTGTCGCAGGACTGAGTGTGTGTCGCAGGGCTGAGTGTGTGTCGCAGGGCTGAGTGTGTGTCGCAGGACTGAGTGTGTATCGCAGGGCTGAGTGTGTGTCGCAGGACTGAGTGTGTGTCGCAGGGCTGAGTGTGTATCGCAGGGCTGAGTGTGTATCGCAGGGCTGAGTGTGTATCGCAGGGCTGAGTGTGTGTCGCAGGACTGAGTGTGTATCGCAGGGCTGAGTGTGTGTCGCAGGACTGAGTGTGTGTCGCAGGGCTGAGTGTGTGTCGCAGGGCTGAGTGTGTGTCGCAGGACTGAGTGTGTATCGCAGGGCTGAGTGTGTGTCGCAGGACTGAGTGTGTGTCGCAGGGCTGAGTGTGTGTCGCAGGGCTGAGTGTGTATCGCAGGGCTGAGTGTGTGTCGCAGGGCTGAGTGTGTGTCGCAGGACTGAGTGTGTATCGCAGGGCTGAGTGTGTGTCGCAGGGCTGAGTGTGTATCGCAGGACTGAGTGTGTATCGCAGGGCTGAGTGTGTGTCGCAGGACTGAGTGTGTGTCGCAGGACTGAGTGTGTGTCGCAAGACTGAGTGTGTATCGCAGGGCTGAGTGTGTGTCGCAGGACTGAGTGTGTATCGCAGGGCTGAGTGTGTATCGCGTTACACGTGTTTTAGCACAGAGAAGAGCAAACCTTTTAATCGCCAATCTTGGGGACCTGATTATTATTATTATGCATACTTGAAAATGAGGTGTTGACGTGACTATTTATGTGATCACATTGAATCGAGAAGCTCGTAGCCCCAGTAAAGTCATTTTAGATGTTTTTCAATGAAATGCACTGTTTTTTTAATGATGTTTCGCTACAGGCGCCATTCTTCATGTCTATGCAGACTCAGTGATGCTCTCTGGTTTGTAGATTGTGTTGATGCGTTCAGTGCACATTAAGCATTCGTCTGCAAGCAGACGTGTGTTACAAGCTGTTCGTTAATCAATGTTTCAATAAACCACTTCATATTCCAGGGTTGGATTTGTGTGTTTTCTCCATTGACAGCTTTAGCTCTGCAAAATAACAGTCGTTTTCCAGTGATAAAATATCTAAACATTCAAGATACATTTACTGACTGAAGATATGAAGATAAAAAATCATCAAAAATGTCCTTAAAACAAGAATAAATATCCGCTTGAACTCAGTTTATTTTTCTGACTCCATTGGCAGATATTTTTTCTTGTTTTAAACACAAACTCACTTCATTTTTCAGTCTTAATATCTTCATTCATTTTGCTTCTTCTCCAGTAAATGTATCTTGATTTAATAATGTTTAGATATTTGTGCTGGAAAACGAGACAGAAACACTGAGGAAAACATCATGTTTTATTTATGCCAGAAGGCAAAATAGATGAAAAAGTTTTTAATTCCAATACATTAAAATGGCACTTTTTAATGAAATTTCTTACAAAACATTGAGTTCTATCAAACAGGATCATAATCATGCTGTTAAACATTTTGGTCACATCAAAACAAACTTAATGAAGATCTTCCCCGAAAACCAGATCAAAATGGGTTTGCCATCAGCATTTTAACTAGTAAGAATGATAAATGCGTTCAAAAATAAAAACGTGAACTTTACCCGTCTAGCTGTCTGCACTGCAAAACAAGTCTCGTTTTCCAGCACAAATATCGAAACATTCTTAAATCAAGATACATTTACTGGAGAAGCAGCAAAATGACTGAAGATATAAGTCTGAAAAAATAATTAAAATGACGCGAGTTTGTGCTTAAAGTCGTCATGAAATGGAAGTTGCGATTGTCCTTTTTTCCTTATTGTGATGTATATCCGAGTGAAGCGGCTTCTGAAATTAGAAAGAAATATAGGGCGGGGCTTGATCTCGTCCTTCGGGAATTGATTGGACCGTTGGAGGTTGGGCGTTGCTAACAAAATGGAGGCAGATTTGAACGCCAGTTTAGAGTCAGTTGTGGAGGATTACTCTCCGTTACCCTCCCATGAAGCATTTTTAATTGATGAACCCGAAGATGAGAACGAGAACGAGCAGACACATTTTCCGGAAGGAATCACGCCCCATATTTATATGAGCTTCCCGCGAACCAAGATGACAGACCACAATAGGCACACCCACTAGTAATAGCCACGCCCTCTAGTAATAGCCACGCCCTCTAGTGATAGCCACACCCTCTAGTGATAGCCACACCCTCTAGTAATAGCCAAACCCTCTAGTAATAACCACGCCCTCTAGTAATAGCCACACCCTCTAGTAATAACCACACCCTCTAGTAATAGCCACACCCTCTAGTAATAGCCACACCCTCTAGTAATAGCCACGCCCTCTAGTAATAGCCACGCCCTCTAGTAATAGCCACGGCCTCTAGTAATAGCCACACCCTCTAGTAATAGCCACACCCTCTAGTAATAGCCACGCCCTCTAGTAATAGCCACGCCCTCTAGTAATAGCCACGCCCTCTAGTAATAGCCACGCCCTCTAGTGATAGCCACGCCCTCTAGTAATACATTTTGACCGGAAGAGAAGTCGATTCGAGGGGGGAGGGAAGGGTAATGTATTTTTATTAAAGGGTTAGTTCACCCAAAAATGAAAATGATGTCATTAATGACTCACCCTCA
Source organism: Siphateles boraxobius (assembly GCF_051911475.1). NCBI lineage: Eukaryota > Metazoa > Chordata > Actinopteri > Cypriniformes > Leuciscidae > Siphateles > Siphateles boraxobius. The sequence goes on along the minus strand of NW_027509202.1, from coordinate 672,716 downwards.
TGTCGTTCCAAGCCCGTAAGACCTCCGTTCATCTTCAGAACACAGTTTAAGATATTTTAGATTCAGTCCGAGAGCTTTTTGTCCCTCCATTGAAAATCTATGTGCGGTATACTGTCCTTGTCCAGAAAGGCAATAAAGACATCATCAAAGTAGTCCATGTGACATCAGTGGGTTAGTTAGAATGTTTTGAAGCATCGAAAATACATTTTGTTCCAAAAATAAAAAAAACGACGACTTTATTCAGCATTGTATTCTCTTCCGGTTCTGTTGTGGATCCGCTTTCATGAGTCCGCTGATGTAAGACGAGCTGACGTGTGTCTGGTGCGCCCGAGCTTCGTTTACAGTCTGAGGGAGACGCACGCTGGAAACAAAACAATCTTCGCAAACATGTCTAAGGATTCTCACACAGGGGAAGACTTGCATTTTTTTTAACCAGACATATTTATTTGAACCCGAATACACGGACGCACCAGATACACGTCAGCTCGTCTTACGTCATCAGCGTCACTGCGGACTCGTGAACGCGGATCCCCTACAGAACCGGAAGAGAATACAATGCTGAATAAAGTCGTCGTTTTTGTTATTTTTGGAAAAAAATGTATTTTTGATCCTTCAAAAAATTCTAACTAACCCACTGATGTCACATGGACTACTTTGATGATGTCTTTATTGCCTTTCTGGACAAGGACAGTATACCGCACATAGATTTTCAATGGAGGGACAGAAAGCTCTCGGACTGAATCTAAAATATCTTAAACTGTGTTCTGAAGATGAACGGAGGTCTTACGGGCTTGGAACGACATGAGGGTGAGTCATTAATGACATCATTTTCATTTTTGGGTGAACTAACCCTTTAAAGATTATAAGGGTACATTAATTTTTTTTAAAATAATGAAGTGCACAGATAAATCATTTATAATAAACACTACAATATTATATATAAAAATACGAATGGTAAAATTTTATTTCATGACGACTTTAAAACCAGAATGGAGTCCGAAAAACAATCTTATTTACCCTTTGTGTAACTCAATTGGAGGATAAGCACAACTCACTTCATTTTCGTACATTTTTCATTAAACAAGACTTAATATCTTCAGTCATTTTGCTTCTTCAGTAAATGCATCTTGATTTAAGAATATTTAGATATTTGTGCTGGAAAACAAGACAAAAAAAAAGTGCTGCTACAGAAGAAATCCAAACCCTTCAGATACTCAAACTTATCAACAGTAAAACCTGCGTTTGGATTTGGATTGCACTCGGAATGAGAGAACTAATAACTGGATCACACTGACGTCTGGAGTCATGATGAAGATGATGAGGATGATGATGATGGTGTGTGTTCTTCATCTTCTACAGCAAGCAGCTCAAGGACACTTTAGTGGTGTACATCGGTTGAGTGTCTGAAAAGAGTCGTTTGAGGAACATTTAAAACTCAATATCTGCAAATGTATTATTTTTAAACACTCTTGCATGCTTATATTTTACGTCATCCTTCCCTCTGGTCTTTTGGACCTGGAAAACATTTATTCATCAGAGGAGTCCAAGACTCCGGGACTTTTGTCGCACTTGAACCACGAATACACACAAAAAAATGTAAAGGATTCGAGGAGAATTTAAAAAAGTAAGAAATCCTTCCCTCTCGGGTCAATCTGACTCCCTCAGGAATGCGAGGAATGCTTCAGTACACATATAAAACCTAAAATGCTCAAAACTCTAAATAAAAATGCTAAAACTTCACCAATAAATGATTTTATACAGTCTGCATGTGTGTCTGAACGCATTCTGTAGAGAAACTGACTTTAGGACCCAGAGGAACAGCTCATTTACTCCATATAGAGATATAAGCCCATCTAGAGTCATGAAATATCATCTTATATTATTTATTTAACACAAGAAGTCTGCAAAGACACACAATGTAAGATAGTTTGAGCTGAATTAAAAGGGTTATGCAAGAGACTGTGAGTTATTTTGAATTTAATTTGAAAGAATTTGAGGATTGTGCTTAAATTACTATTTATTTATTATTTATTGATAAAATCTAGAAATGTAAAGGTAAATAAAATAACAAAATAGAAAAAATATGATAAAAAATTAAATAAAATAAGCTTTCTGAGTATAATTTCAGGGCTTGCGAGGGAAAGATGAGGTAAACGTAATCGATGACATCACCTCTGTCCTGAAGAGACTCGATGTATGTTTTCATAAACTCCTTCTCGAGATCATCCTTAACTTCTGCGTCCATGTTCACGTCTTCATCCGGAGCGCTGATCGGATTGTCATAAAGTCGGATTAATCTAGAACAGAAAGATCACGATCAGGCCGATTGTGTTTTGAAGTAGGGCTGCACAATATATTGAAATTATTGAAATATTGCAAATGTATATATCACAACGGCTTGCAATAACTGGGGTCATGGACAAAAGACTGATAACTTTATTAGCTTTAATAAGAATCAGTATATATATTTAATTCATACAGTGAAAACGATACTCGGTTACTAACGTAACCTCGGTTCTCTCTAGAGAGGTTCTCTCGTATTGCGTAAGTTTAGCTTACGCTACGGGAAAGATTCATCTTCTCGAGATACTGAAGCCAAAAAATTATCCTTAATTTTGTATAACTTGTCAACGCAGTGCAGCAGCTAGCAGACCTAGAGCAGGCCATCTCGCGTGCTCATTGGCTGCCCTGCGGGCAACTGCTGCAGCCTACCAGTGCGCCCGGCGTGACGTCACGCCCAATGAAGGGCGCCCGCGCCTTTATAGCGTCACAGCCCACCAGATAGGCGTGGCTTAGCGTATAAAATAGGGGCTGTAGGCTGAATTCTCTGGTTTTTCGACGACTGAAGCGAAGTCGCTCGTGGCGTGAGCACGGCCGGTTACGCAATACTCGTTCCCTCTCTAGAGAGAACCGAGGTTACGTTAGTAACCGAGTATCGTTCTCTTACGAGAGGTTCTCTCGTATTGCGTAAGTTTAGCTTACGCTACGGGAACACTTTGTCAACGCCGTGCGCGCCAAGCATCCACCATGAGACCCCGAACTTAAGGGGAACCCCATAAGTGGAAAAAATAAGGTGGCCAGCCACGCGGGCCATCACTTGTACATAAGCACACATAGGGAATACAGAGCAGCGCGCCGGTCTGTATAGTCATATGGCACATACCCTACCTAGTGCAGCTCAACCAGGAGAGCTGAGTCATGAACGTGATCTGAGCAGGAGATCTGGGCAGAATACACCTCTTTTCAGACTGACAACAGTTTAGCCTGCAAGGCAGGAACTTCTAGGTTATAAAACCTGACAAAGGTAGACGGGGAGCTCCAGCCCGCCGCTACACATATGTCATGGATAGAAATTCCACTGGACCATGCCCACGACGAGGCCAGACCTCTCGTGGAATGAGCCCTGATGCCCAGAGGGCATTGCAGGCCTTTTGACGCGTAAGCTGCCGCTATAGCGTCCACTATCCATCTGGACAGGCTCTGTATCGAGGAGGCAAGCCCCTTGGCGCGCCCACCGAACGAAACGAAAAGCTGTTCCGAACGCCTGAAGGAGGCGGAGCGCGTAATGTAAACCCTCAGCGCTCTGACAGGGCAGAGGAGATTCACATCACTTTCGCTGTCAGATGCTGGCAGAGCTGACAACGAAATAACTTGCGCTCTGAATGGAGTGCCCATCACTTTAGGGACATAACCATGTCTAGGTCTGAGGATGACTTTAGAGTCATTTGGTCCGAACTCAAGACACGACGCGCTGACAGTCAGCGCGTGCAGATCCCCTACACGTTTTACTGACGACAGTGCAGTCAGAAAAACGGCTTTTAGTGATAGATATTTCAACTCCACGGAGTCTAGTGGTTCAAATGGAAAAGCTTTCAGGGCCTCGAGGACCAGTGAAAGATCCCACATGGGAACCGACGGGGGGCGCGGCGGATTCATCCTTCTAGCTCCTCTAAGGAAGCGGATGACCAACTCATGTCTTCCCAGTGACTGGCCGTGCGTCGATTCCGCGAATGCTGCTACGGCCGCCACGTAAACTTTGAGCGTGGATGGGGATCTTCCCTTATCCAACAGCTCTTGTAGGAAAGTGAGCAGATGCGCCACCCCGCATGTCCGCGGGTCCAGACCTCTGTCGGTGCACCATCCAGAGAACACCGACCATTTAGACGCGTAGAGCCTTCTCGTGGAAGGGGCTCTAGACTGCGTGATCGTGTTCATCACTCCTTCTGGCAGGGCAACGAGTACCCGTTGATCAACCATGCATGCAGAGACCAGCGCTCTGGATGGGGATGCCAGATCATGCCGCGAGCTTGAGAGAGGAGATCTGCCCTCACCAGAATCGGCCACGGAGCTGTATGTGACAGCCGTGCCAGTTCCGGGAACCAAGTCTGATTCTCCCAACGCGGGGCTATGAGGAGCACCGAGTGGCGCGTTTCCCTGATCCTCTTGATCACCTGTGGCAACAGAGAGACCGGAGGGAAAGCATATAGCGGGAGGCTGGGCCAAACCTGGGCCAGCGCGTCCTCGTCCTTCGAGAAGAACATCGGGCATTGAGCGTTGTCTTTTGACGCAAACAGGTCGACTTCCGCTCTGCCGAATAGGCGCCACAGTTTCTGGACCGTTTGGGGGTGCAGGGACCATTCCCCTGGGGGAACATTGTCCCTGGACAGTCTGTCTTGGCCGTCGTTCAAATGGCCAGGCACATGCGCCGCCCTCAGCGAGCGCAGGTTCGTCTGTGACCAAATAAGGAGGCGTTCCGTCAGATTGCAGAGATTTCTGGATCTGACACCGCCCTGACGGTTTACATAGGATACCACAGATGTGTTGTCCGAGCGGACAAGAACATGCTGGTCCTGTATAAACGGGAGGAAGCACTTCAGCGCGTTCTCGACCGCTATCATTTCCAGACAGTTTATGTGAAAACCCTTCTCCTGGTCTGACCACTGGCCAAAGGCCGGTCTGCCCTCGAACAGCGCGCCCCAACCCGAGTTGGACGCGTCTGTCGAGATGACCTTCCGATAAGAGATGGTTCCCATCATTACTCCATGCTGGTACCAATCGGCCACTAACCAGGGCTGCAGAGCTGTTATGCAGGTCTGAGTCACTCTGATTTTCTGGCCGCCAGACACCCAGGCTCGGCGAGGCGCGCGAGCGTTCAACCAGCGTTGGAGCGGGCGCATGCGCAGTAGGCCCAGCTGGAGCACCGCTGCAGCTGATGCCATACAGCCCAACATCCTTTGAAATGTTTTCAAAGGGAGAAAGCTGCCCTTCTGGAAAGATGCGGCTAGGTGGCGAACACGGCGCGCGCGCTGTGTCGATAAACGAGCCGTCATGGTCACCGAGTCTAGTTCTATTCCTAAAAAGGAAATTGACTGGCTGGGCAGTAATGAGCTCTTGGTCCAGTTGACCGTGAGACCCAAGCTTTCCAGATGACTGAGAAGCACTGTTCTGTGAGATAGTAGTTCTGTCTCTGACTGTGCCAATATCAGCCAATCGTCCAGATAGTTCATTATGCGCAGCCCCTGACTTCTCAGGGGGGCGAGCGCCGCGTCCATGCACTTTGTAAATGTACGGGGTGCTAGGGACAGGCCGAACGGCAGGACGGTGTATTGATATGCCTGACCGTCGAAGGCGAATCTCAAAAATTGCCTGTGACGGGGTACTATCTGAATCTGAAAATATCCTTCAGATCTAGAGAAATAAACCAGTCCCTCGGGCGAACGTGCGCGAGGATTTTTCTGGTCGTAAGCATTTTGAACGGTCTTTTTACAAGCACTTTGTTCAAATATCTCAGATCTAGGATAGGTCTGAAGGCTCCGTCCTTCTTGGGTACGAGAAAATATCGGCTGTAAAAGCCTGACTCGCTCAGAGAAGGCGGCACCTTTTCTATAGCCCCTTTGCACAGCAGCTTTGCTATTTCTGCGTGAAGTAGGTCTGCTACTTCCGCATTCACTATCGTCGCGGTCCGGGCTTGAAAGCGCGGAGGACGGCGAACGAATTGAAGTGCATAGCCCTGCTTTATTGTGCTCAACACCCATTCTGAAATCCCTGGGATAGTTTCCCACGCAGCTATGTGAGCCGCCAGGGGGCGAATGGCCTCCGGGTTCAGACCGCCGCCATTTGCGGGCTTGTGAAACTGAACCGGAGGCAATGGCCGCTCGCTGACAGCCGAGACCGGCTGACTTATGTGAGATGTCCCGATCATAAGGGATGGGGAACATACTTTTGCCACACTTTGACGCGCGAGCAGCGCTCTGGGCGGGAGAGCTCTCTGTAAGCGTGAGCGCGCGCACGCGGGCACGAGACTTACAACTGTATCTGACGCCCCGATCATAGTAGATGGGGAGCGTTTTATTAACGCCCTGTGTTTCGTGATAACACTTAAACGCACAGGCGGGACCCGGGGGAAGGTTTGTGTTAGCAAGCGTGAGCGCTCTCTGGCGGGCACGAGACTTACGTTCATAAGCTTTTTTGATCGTGTAACAGAGCGGGCAGATAGTGGGCACAGACCTGTGGACACATTTCTTACATTCAACACTCGAGCGGCTTTTCTGCGCTTTATGAGAGTGTGCTCTGTGAGTGACACGGGATTTTGAGTGCTTATGTGTAGGGGTGAACACTGGGGCGTGGGCACATTCACTACACTTAAAACACTGACGGCGTGAGCCGGACCAGACATTATACTCTTTTTGAGATTTCTCTGGGTCGCCGTGAAAACGGCGTTTGTGTGCAGGCGAGAGGGTGAATAAACCGGCTCGTTGGCTGCAAGTTGAACCACTGCAGTAGCCTGTTCGAAGGGGACTGACAGGGAAATGAACTTTGACGGCGGTCCGGCCGCAGCGGGACACGCGCGTCTTTTCTCTCCCGCTGTTAGGAGGGCTTCGCGTGCTCAGACTTCAGCGTGAGCCTTTGCCGAGGCCCTCTGGGGGGCGGCGGTCTGCGACGGCTGTCTGAGCGCGATCTAGGGCGGCCGCCCTGACGTCGCTGCGAAGGCTGATGCTGAGGCTGTGCTGGACGCTGGGTGCTGGTTCGCACAGGAGGCTGGCTTTGTCTCTCGCGAGAGCGGCCTGTGGCGGAACTCGAGCGTCGCGGCAGGAAGAGGTTCATGGCCTGCGTGGTCTTTTGCACCATAGAGAAGCGGTCAACAATCCCGTTCACCGCTGGGCCGAAGAGACCAGTGGGGGAAAGCGGCGCGTTCAGAAAGGTGGCTCGCTCAGTTTCCCTCATATCCGCGAGCATTAACCAGAGGTGCCTCTCCGTCACGGTTAACGCGGCCATGGCTCGTCCGATGGCCTGGGCTGCAGCTTTGGTGGCGCGGAGAGAAAGATCCGTCGCGCTTCTCAAATCCGTAACCGCAGCTGGGTCCCGGCCCTTCTCATCCCATTCACGGAGGAGGTCGGCTTGCAGGATCTGAAGCACAGCCATCGAGTGTAGAGCAGACGCGGCCTGGCCGGAGGCGGCATAAGCGCGGCCGACCAAGGCGGAAGTGGCTCTGCAGGCTTTAGACGGGAGGGCTGACCGTGACCGCCATCTCGCGGAGGGCGGGCAAAGGTGCGCTGCGACCGCCTCTTCCACAGGGGGAATCGCTGTGTACCCTTTCTCGGCGGCGCCGTCCACTCGGGAGAGCGACGCGGAGGCCTGTGACTGAAGTCTAGCCGAAAAAGGCGAATTCCACGACTTCGTCAGCTCCGCATGAAGTTCCGGCAGGAATGGAGCGGGCCTGGTTTCTGAAACTGCGCGGCGGCGACTTTGAAGGAAGCAGCCGTCGAGCCTGTTCGGCGCGGGTTCCTTCGGCAGCGACCACTCGAGCCCGAGACGGTCGACAGCTTGCGTCAGCAGGCGCATAAGTTCCGCGTCAGCTCCAGCGCGGGTACGGGCGGATTCCTGGATTGACGAGGAGGCGGAGTGAAGCGACCATTCCTCGCTGTCTGATGCCAGGATAGAGCAGCAGTCTTTTGTGGCGTGTCCCACGGACTCATCCTCCGAAGTGACGGCAGTGAGGCTCGCAAGCGGCAGCTGCGCGTCAGTGAGGAGAGGTGGGGAAGGCGAGAGCGAGGCTCGAGGGAGGTTCTCCGGCGAGCGCGTCGCTGTGGCCACAGGTTCCGGCTGTCTCAGGGAACGGCGCTTCTTTCTGCGCGATCCCACAGGAGGCGGAGTGACTGCTGTGGTGTTGAACGCTTCGAGTCGAGCCCGCAGGGTCGACAGCGGAAGCTCCTCACAGAGCTCGCAGCCCCCGGACGCGAGGGCGAGCTCTGCGTGTTCCAGGCCCAGGCAGAGAGCGCAGATCAGGTGGCGGTCTCCGGCGCTGAGCGGGGCTTTACACGAGCCGCAGGAAGTGCGAGGCATCTTTAAAAAGACGCTCGCTGCTCTTTTAGAATGATTTGCAAAAAAGGATACGTCGCCGGATAGCGTAGCTCGCACGGATGGCTGAAGGTGGCGAGGACGGCCGGCTTCCTCAGCGCTGTCCTAAGCTGGCTGTTCGCTGTTCGACGGCGGCGGTGGCTTCTCTCAAATCCAGCGATGCGAAGAGCTCGCTGAAGAGTTGAAAAATCAGAGAATTCAGCCTACAGCCCCTATTTTATACGCTAAGCCACGCCTATCTGGTGGGCTGTGACGCTATAAAGGCGCGGGCGCCCTTCATTGGGCGTGACGTCACGCCGGGCGCACTGGTAGGCTGCAGCAGTTGCCCGCAGGGCAGCCAATGAGCACGCGAGATGGCCTGCTCTAGGTCTGCTAGCTGCTGCACTGCGTTGACAAGTTATACAAAATTAAGGATAATTTTTTGGCTTCAGTATCTCGAGAAGATGAATCTTTCCCGTAGCGTAAGCTAAACTTACGCAATACGAGAGAACCTCTCGTAAGAGAACTAAGCAGAGTTTTATTTGTACATTTGATTATTCAGTTTCTGTGGTTTAATAATCCTAATGTTTACACTGATGTTAAATAACACTAAATAACACAAAGAACGTGAAACAAGTATGTAGGTTATATCATTTTAAATATATTTTAAAGATAATTTAAGTTTATTTTACACACTTTAAGCATTATCGTATCGAATATCGCATTCTTCTTCAAAATCGTGCACACACACACACACACACACACACACACTTGATGTCAGGACTGTCGACGATCTGAGACGGGATGCTGTAGAGCTCGTCTGCGCTGATGACCAGCATCTTCAGGTGAACGAGGTTCGTCATCGTCATCGGGACGCGGCGCACTCGATTCCTGTGGAGGAACAGCGTCTCCAACGCCTCGAGTCTGAAGGAGAAGCACAGCGAATCATGATGTGTGTGTGAACACACTCTCTCACACACACTCACTCACTCTCTCACACACACACACACACACACACACACACACACACACACACACACACACACCTGACAGCGTCTCCAACGCCTCGAGTCTGAAGGAGAAGCACAGCGAATCATGATGTGTGTGTGAACACACTCTCTCACACACACTCACTCACTCTCACACACACACACACACACACACACACACACACACACACACCTGACAGCGTCTCCAACGCCTCGAGTCTGAAGGAGAAGCACAGCGAATCATGATGTGTGTGTAAACACACTCTCTCACACTCACTCACTCAGTCACTCTCTCACACACACACACACACACACAGACACACCTGACAGCGTCTCCAACGCCTCGAGTCTGAAGGAGAAGCACAGCGAATCATGATGTGTGTGTGAACACACTCTCTCACACACACTCACTCACTCTCACACACACACACACACACACACACACACTCACACACCTGACAGCGTCTCCAACGCCTCGAGTCTGAAGGAGAAGCACATCGAATCATGATGTGTGTGTGAACACACTCTCTCACACACACTCACTCACTCTCACACACACACACACTAACCCGACCCCTAAACCTACCCATCACACACACACAATAACCCGACCCCTAAACCTACCCATCACACACACACACCCTAAACCTACCCATCACACACACACACACACACACACACACTAACCCGACCCCTAAACCTACCCATCACACACACATACATACACACACACACACACACACACACACACACACTAACCCGACCCCTAAACCTACCCATCACACACACACACCCTAAACCTACCCATCACACACACACACACACACACCGGTCAATGTCTTCGGGCAGGTCAGTGAGTCTGTTGTTGCTGATGTCTAAACACTTCAGGTTCTCCATGCGCAGAACACAGATCGGGATACTGGGAAACTGGTTCTCCGACACATCCAAGTGCTTCAGTTTCTTCAGATTCCGCAACTGGAAGAAGAAGAGTATCACAGCTTTTTTATTTTCCTTGGTTATGCGAACGTTGCGGGAACATTCCATTCAATCATTATGGGAACGTTACTTTGGAATGTTCAGAACGTTCTGAAATAAGTTGCAACATTTAAAAATGTTTCAGAAAAACAGTTCCATCAACGATGTATAAATAATCTTTTTGTGCTGACGTTTTTGAGAACATAAAGGCCAGATAATTGAACCACGAATGTTCTATTAACGTTACTGGAATAACGTTTGTCCATAACTTTGAGAACCAACAGAACATTCGGAGAATTCCCTGTTAGCTGGGATAGACAAAAATATCTGTAATGTGAAATAATGATTATTAGCAGAAGTGAAGGATTGTACCTCAAAGGGAAGCTCAGACAAGCTTCTGTTCGCCGTCATCTCTAATCGTTCTAGATTCTCGCATTCTCCGAGTTCAGCTGGAATGCTCTGCAGTTTATTATAATTCACATTTAATTCCCTCAGGTTGATCAGTTTTCCTGTGAAAGACGAGACGTGTGTGTGATTTCTACCGTGTGGGATAATAAGGAGTGTGTGAGATCTGAGGTTTAGTGACACGTACCGATTTCCACAGGAATCTTCGTCAGTCCGTTCTTGGGAACGTCCAGAACACGCAGATCCACGAACGCCTCGATGAACGCGGGAATCTCGCGAATCTTCGTCGCGCGGATGTGCCATTCCCTCAGATACGTCATAAACTGAAGATCTTCCGGTAATTTCTGCAAATCGCAATCATAGTAAAGTCTCGGACAGTACAAATGCGTTTAAAAAACAAAAGCGTTTTCAGATATTACCATCCATTTGTCTCCATTGAGCTCAAAAATGAACTTCTTGTTCTCAGTGTCAGTTTCTGGAGGAGGTAGAAGGTCAGAGAAAATTGATGAGGTTTATTATAGCTAACTATATCTGAAACACATGCAGTCAAACCTTATCCAGACATCTTCAACATTTCTCACATTATCTCAGTTTATTCGCTATAGTTGGTAATAAAATCTGACCAGAACTCAGTTGATCTTTGACTGGTTTTGTCCGTCCTTCTGTTAGACTCTCACACATGAATTATGTTGAATATCTGTCAGCTGTTAAATTTAACTACACAATTAGATAATACCAGTTTAGCTCAACCAATCACCAAGCAATGCTTCATGTTGTTCAGTCTGTGGTGTAAAAAGCTGCATTAGTTATTAAAGAAAAAACACTTCAGCAAAACATGATCAGCTCAAAGTGTCTGAATAACTATTAAAGTCCCATATTTTACTGGTAGTCGCTGTATGAAGAATTATTGTGTATAATATGTCACAGTTTACTTTATTTTGCTCTCCTCACTTACAGAAATTAACTATAGAGTCCTGCACACACTAGTAAAACAATATCTGGTGTCTGAATCATTTTTGGTTTGACTGTATATACATACATTTATAGATATATTATTAAATAAATGCTTAAAAAAACACAACAAAATCACTACAACTTTAACTAAAATGAAAATGATTCAAAATATTAATAAAAAATATAGTATCTCAATAATACTAAAATAACCCTGGTTTGGGCAAATAAAATTTTTTAAAAAAAAAAAGGAAATCTATCACTTATTTTAAAACTTCAACTAAGATTTAGGCTAGAATTATTGAAGAATGTATTTTAATATCCATTTCTTTCATCAAGTTTGCCCGTCGGACAACATCTCATAACTTTGGCTTTATAAAGTTATAAACAAACTTTCTTCCAGTAACATTAATAGAATGTTTGTTCAATATTATCTGGTCTTTAATAACGTTATCAAAACAGCATTTGGATAAGAATATTGTGTATACATTGTTCATGGAACTTTTTTTTCTAAAACGTTTTCAGTTGGATGTTCGTCTAACGTTTTTTAAATGTTATTGCCATAATGTTGGAAGAATGATTCAATAGAGAAAATGTATTCTCTGACATTCACATAAACAAATCTTTTTTTTTTAACATTTACAAAAAAATTCGGAGAAATAATGATTTCATAACTTAAAGGGAACGTCAGCGGAATGTTCTTCGAACGAATGTATAGTGTGTGTAGTTGATCACATGACCGGTCCAGGTAACACTGTATACCGTTGTGTAGTGTGTATAGTGTGTGTAGTTGATCACATGACCGGTCCAGGTAACACTGCATACCGTTGTGTAGTGTGTGTAGAGTGTGTAGTTGATCACATGACCGGTCCAGGTAACACTGTATACCGTTGTGTAGTGTGTATAGTGTGTGTAGTTGATCACATGACCGGTCCAGGTAACACTGTATACCGTTGTGTAGTGTGTGTAGAGTGTGTAGTTGATCACATGACCGGTCCAGGTAACACTGCATACCGTTGTGTAGTGTGTATAGTGTGTGTAGTTGATCACATGACCGGT
>NW_027509202.1:650000-655000 GCF_051911475.1 Siphateles boraxobius | reverse complement strand
TATTTTAGAGCTCAGTGAGAGCCCTTTAATAACATTACCTATACAGCAGTGTTGTCTTGATTTAGCCCAATCATTACATGACCTGTTTATCTACGGTTACAGTCTTCGATTAGATCATATTTGCTTCGATTAGATCATATTTCCCCCCAGCCACTCCAAACCACATTAGAGTAATGTACAGCAGCCTTTCTCAAACTTTTTTCAGTCAGGGCACCTTTCAAAAGTGCATAAAATCTCAAGGCACCCCAGTGTAAAATATAATTTAAAAACACTGCATAACCCAAATGTAAATGCAAATGTCCTGTTTATTTAGACAGAACAGTAATGAACAGAGCATAATAAGAACTGTAAATAACAATAACAATAATAATAACAACTTTATAGCACCTTTAAAAACACAGGTTTGCAAAGTAATTCACAAAATAATTAATCAGAGACACAAATGCCATAAAACCGTAAGAGGTGGACCGCCCAATACAAGAACCCAACAACAAATCCAGACCAGGAGAACTAAAATGAAGTGCAGGATGCAGTTAAAATAAAATAAAAAGGGGCAGACATGAAAAAAAAAATACAATACGATAAGAAAAAGATGCATGTTAAAAAATGCACCAGAGATAAGCAGGAATGTTTTTCCATACAGTGCTTGTTTTCATCCGTGCCATGCGCATGCACACACACCCACATACACATACACCCACAAACACAAACAATAATCCACAACGAGAGAGGGAGAAAGGTCACACGCGCTCACACAAGCCGGGGGTGGGGGTGACCACAATCAATGAGAGACGAGAGCCTGGTGCGACGCACACAGCCGCCCTATCCTGGCCGGGATGGATGAGAGGCAGACACGGAGCTCCTGGTCCACAGTCCTCAGTCGCTCCCTGTACTTGTTCTTGATGTACGTCAGGCTTGAAAAGCTCAGTTCGCACAGATAAGTTGTGGAGAAGGGTAGCAAAATAGCAACAGCGCTACTTGAAGCCACTGGATACTCTTTTTTCACTGAAATCCAAAACCTGTCCAATTCCATGTCACCAAATCTCATTTTCAATGTGCGGTCTTCCCTGATCTCCATCAGTTGCTCCTGTGTTGGCAGTGGCCAGTCCTTTGCGCTCTCCAGCGCGCTTGAACTCCAAGGATCACGTACCCATTCAAACTGTGCATAAGACTCTGATGGAAAATAATGATTAAATTGCTCATCGAGAGATTTCAGATGCTGGGTTATGAGATCAGAAAGTGTACTGCTGTTTACATGCACATTGCACAGCGGAAACATATCCAGCCTGCCCTGTCCCACAAAGGAACGCCAGAGTGTGAGCTTAGATCTGAAGCCACGCAGTTTGTCAGACGAGGAGAGGAGGTTTTCTTCTTTGCCTTGCATTTTAATGTTCAGCTCATTGAGGTGCTTAAAGATGTCAGCCAAATACGCGAGTTTTAGGCACCACTGCTCATCTGCGAGCAGCTCTGCATATGCAGATTTTTCTTCTGTCAAGAAGACTCTGAGTTCTTCTCTTAACTCGCACAATCGGCCCAAAACCTTCCCCCGTGACAGCCAGCGGACTGCCGTGTGTAGCAACAAGCTCTGATGCTCTGCCCACATTTCCTCGCACAGAATCGAAAACAGACGGCTCTTTAACGGGCGCGCCTTTATGAAATTAACAATGTCCACTGCTCTGTCAAGCACGTCCGAAAGTTCTTTTGGGAGGGTCTTTGCAGCAAGTGCCTCTCTGTGAAGGAAGCAGTGGGTTGTTCGGATGTTAGGGTTTTGCTGCTTTGCCCTGCTAATGAAAACTTTGGCACAGTCCGTCATTGCAGCTGCACCATCAGTACAGATACTAATACAGTTCTTCCAACTCAATCCTCCCTTTTCAAGATACTCAGTTGTCACACGATAAATTTCTTCTCCTGATGTTTTGTTTGGCAGCGGTTTGCAAAATAAAAAATTCTCTCTAATACGGTCCCCATCCACAAACCGAACATTTGCCAAGAGCTGAGCGTGCCCACTCACGTCCGTTGACTCATCAAGTTGTAAAGAAAAATGTCCACTTGTCTTGATTTTCCCCAAAACGACATCTTCAATGTCCACAAACATGTCATTGATTCGCCTCCCTATTGTAGAATCCGACAGCGGGACCTTTGAAATTTCTTTTGCAGCTTGAGGCCCTAGCATTTTGTTCACTACTGCTGTACATGCTGGCATAATTACAGTTTCTGCAATAGTGTGAGGCGTCTTTGTTTTAGCTACTATTTCAGCTACAAGGTAGCTAGCTTCCAGTGCCCTCTCCGAGACTTTAGCGGATTTAATCATCATTTGTTCTTGATGGCTTTGTTGACTTTTCATTCTAACAAAATATTCAGGATCCTTGTCAGCAAGTGATGGATGATTGGTGGTCAGGTGTCTTTTAAGTTTCCTCAGAACCATCCCTTGGTTTGACAGTTTCATCCCACATATTAGACACAAAGGGAGAGGGCATGTTGCATCCCCAGTACTGATGAAGCCAAATTTTAGGTAACTGTCGTTGTATGTTCTCTTTTTAGCCTTGTCTAACGTTACCTTTGCGACCTTTGGTGCCGACTCAGAGCTGGTGGAGGAAGTAGTAGGCTGAGGCTCCATTTCACAGAAAAAACTGTCCGGTTCTTGTGGTGCTTTTCTTTTTAAAAAACGATCCATGATGCTGTTGCTTGTTTCTTGCTCTTTGTGAAATCAAATGTATTTTCGCGGTTAAATGATAAAACAATGTAGCCAAGGCACGTGCAGTTGGGGGGGGGGGGGGGGGGGGGCTTTGGGTGCTCGAGCCCCTGCCCTATTTCAAAATGAATCAAAAGTGCCCTTCTCAAACATATATCAATGATAATATTGTGGTCCATAAAAAAAAAATTTGCTTATAATTAACATGACAATGTGTACAAAACTAAAGTGGCCTAAATTCACGTTTATTTTTACGTTTCTGTCAGTCTGAGGTGTTGTTGCTATAACGCGTTGCTATGAGTTGCGTCACTTGCGTCAAGTTGTGTGTGTGTCTTGCTTCGGTCTTGTGAGACGGATTTTTATGGTTAATTTTATATATATTTATCTAAAATGAATTTACAATTTTATTGATACGTTCATATGTTTAAAAAGAAGAAGAATGTATTTATGTAAATTCAAATATATTTATATATGAAATGTCTGGGGTTTAAAAAAAAACGGCACCCCGCCTTTTTTGGCGGCACCCCTGACACAGTCAGGAGGCACCCCAGTGTGCCGCGGCACCCACTTTGAGAAAGGCTGATGTACAGTTCAGTTTCTGTAATGTACAGTACAAAAAGTAGTGTATCCGACAACCGACGCTATTGGACCAAATTGCTGTTCAATCACTGCCTGATTCAACTGTGCCAATGTAAAGCCTTTTTACCATGCCAATAAAGCTATTTAAACCAGAATTTGTGAATTGCTGATTAACTTGTGATGCAGAATTTTTGAAAGTGGAGAGACTCGACTTGACCACAGACCACGTCTCTGTTCATGATGTGTAAACACTCGATTATTTTGAAGTATCGCCCTGGTCGCAGTGAGTCAATAATTACTTTTGTGTGACTGATCAAGCTATTATATATATCTAGTATCAGTAACAAAATGCTTTTTGTGTCCATATTCAAATATGGACATTTTTCTCCAAAATGTTCATTTGAATTGAGCATGATCAATTCAAATGAACATTTCGGAGAAAAATGTTTAATCTTTAATAGTCTTTAATAATAAATGGAAAACCTTATACATGCAAGTAATTATGACTGAAAACACAGCCATGGATATACATTTATATATAGGGCTATACAGCCATTTACTGGTTACACAACAGTATTACAGATAGCCTAATAAATGGTGCATATTTATTTAGTACTGTAAAAATATTTTAATTTCTTTGGAGCTCTATATTAAAACCAGGGGCGGATCTACAGGGGGGCAAGGGGGGGCAGGTGCCCCCCCACTCTAGAGCCTTGCCCCCTCAGCTGCCCCCCTAACTTTGATGATCCGAAAACTGTACTTTAAAAAACAACTCGCAAGCTTTCTCAAAACAGTGAACTAAACGATAGATTTACCAAAATTGAACAATTTAATTTTTATTAAAGCCCCTCCCCCTACCCATCAAATACTTAGTACGTCCCTGATTCAAACGTGGAGAGCGGCGTTCGCTCAGTCTGGCTAACACACACACACACACACACAGCGAGTCTGCTGCGGTGCGGTGGCCCTGCAACCCGACTGGAGAGACTGAGCTGCCCCAGAGCCTCTGAAGGTGAAGTGAGTTTCCCCAGGTGTAGTTAAACACACGTTTAACTTGGTTGCATTTTTAATGAATGCAGTGTATGCTAAAGACGACCCAGCATCAGCAAAAACAGCGAGTCTATTACATTAGCCAAAATCAGCGGTCAAATCGCTCCTTCATGATTTGTAAGTGCACTCTTCCCTTTGATTAGCCTATTTTTGATTTTTGTAAAGACATACAGCTTAATAAAAAATATAAATTGTTTGTATCAATAACGTTTACTGATGGTCGCCGTTACGTTACAACACACAATACAGTGCCAGTTAGGAGATCGATCATTTGATTAGCTAATCCAATTCCTCTCAGACATCACAGCAATGAAACCAGGTTACAACTGGGGAAATAACAAATACAATTAGTATTATTACATTAAGTAGTCTAAACATAACGTGTGTGCATGTGATAAATCTTTCTGATTTTATATTTGTTATATAGGCTATTATTAGCTACATGGACCTACAGTGTAATGTAATATAAGGTAGGGGTGGAACGGTACATGTAGCCTATTCATATTGGTACGGGCGTCACGGTTCGGTGCACGAATTTACACGTAGAATACACGGTATAAAAATAAATAAAACTCTAAATAGCGATAAATTTCACTCAATTCGCGTTTGGTATGAACGCAGCATATTGAACAGACTGCGATGTCAATATTGCAATGCTGAACTGTGTGTGTACGCGCGC
>NW_027509202.1:635000-647500 GCF_051911475.1 Siphateles boraxobius | reverse complement strand
ATTTTACTTTTTAAATCCCATGCACGGTTTTGTTTTGTTTGAACACTGCACTGGGCTTATTCCTGTTGTGAATTAAAAACATTTGTAGTGTGTAAGGGCATGATTAAACAATAATACTTTGTTTTTGTGTTTGTTTTGTTAAAGCAATTCACATATAGGGATTCCCACCGTCTGCCCCTGCCACCCTGCCAAGACCTCTTGCCACCCCATGTCAAATTTTCTAGATCCGCCACTGATTAAAACTAAGTCAAGTCAAGACACGTCACCATTATTTATATAGCGCTTTTTACAATAGAGATTGTTTCAAAGCAGCTTTACAGAGATAAAAGGAAAATAATGTTGTAATATTGTTAAATACAAAATTAAATGTCCCCAACTAACTAATCAAGCCAAAGGCGACAGTGAAGGAACCAAAACTCCATCAGTGACAGAATAGAGGAAAAAACCTTGTGAGAAACCCAGACTCAGTCAGTCACTCAGTTCTGCTCTGGCCAATGAACGAACAGTGTATGATTATGATTCAGGAGCATTATAGGTCAGAAGGGATCAGAACTGTCACAATATTAATCCAGTTGATCTGGTTAGGGGTCGGAGTCATCACGCCGGTGTGGAGACGAGTGTGTTGAGGTGTCCATGAGGCCTTCACAGTGTTGATGAGGCTGGCACTTCAGGGATGCGTTGTCGTCGTGTACATGTGATGGTCCTTCATCAGATCCGGATACGGCCTGGATCCGGCGGACTGCGGGTAAACCTCGGGATAAACAAAGACACTAAAATTAGCGTAGATGCCATTCTTCTTATGATGTAACGAGTACATCAGGATTTAAGGGAAGTGTTCACAGTTCCGGCTGATATAATCTAAGCAGCCTAATATTGAATTATAGAAGTCTATAGAGTGTTATGTGAATGCTAGGTCAAAGAGATGTGTTTTTAGTCTAGCTTTGAACTGACGGACTGGGTCTGCTTCCCGGACAATGTTAGGAAGATTGCTCCAAAGTTTTGGTGCTAAATAGGAAAAGGATCTACCGCCAGCAGTCGATTTAGATATTCTAGGTATTATCAACTGGCCGGAGTTTTGAGATCGCAATAGACGTGAAGGACTATAATGATATATATCACAAGGGGTTGCACTTTATTCTTATTAGTCTGATCTTGGATTATCATACCAACAGCATATGAATGTTAAGGGGATTAACCCAAGAATCGCCCTCATGCTGACCCAGAAGCATTTTACTTTCTTTTTTACATATAAACACGAATTAAGATTTTTAGGAAAGTGATCCATCTCTGCAGTCATGAAGAAAGAACGTGATATACATCGAGTAAATCATGAGATCATTTGGTTACACTTTATTTTAAGGTGTCATTGTTACAGTGTAATTCAATATTTAAGTGCAGTGTAATATTAATTAACTACATGTACTATAGGGTTAGGGTAGGATTGGGATTTGGTTGAGGGTTTATTGCATGTAATTATGCATAATTTACTGTATGGTAATTACATGTAACATATGTAACAAGGACACTGTAAAATAAAGTGTTACCGATCATTTTAACTTTTTTGGGTGGACTATCCTTGTACACACACAGTCACTGTTTTGGTACTTTTACTGTAACAGGAACTATTCAAATGATCATTGCATCATTTAAAATGTATATACATTTTAAATATGTATTCTGTATTTGTTCTTTTGCTTTTTGTAATGTATATCATGAGAATACTGTGCAAGGTGATGTTTTGTGGATTCTGGTCTTTCATGTCACAACATAATTGCATCCAAGACTTTATAATTACAATAAAGAATATACAATTTCAATTACAATATCAATTTCAATATCATTTTCAATTACATTAATTTAACTGGTTTTATAAGTCACAATTGAAATTGTTGATGATTGTTAAAAATGTATTTCCAATTTTAAATGTTAGAAGATAATATTAACTAAATGAAACAACTAAATAAAATTATCTGCATGATAAAATAATGGCAACAAGAACATTCTTTGTGTGAAATATAATGAAATGCAATTAGAGGTCTATCATCTGACAGAAAGCCACTTTTGTAATTTTCACATTATTTAAATTCCTCTTAATTAAGTGATCATTGATTGTGATGGTGTACATGTAATCAACGCTTGTAAGAGCCATTATGCTCACTTGGGCCCTGTTTACACGAGAACGATTCTGGGTGAAAACGTAAAAATATTTTATCGGATGTGCCTTTCGTTTACACGGCGACGGCGTTTTGGAGGCTTAAAAACGCAAAAAAGTGAAACCACCCTCCAGAGTGGAAATCTTAAAAACGATCCACCGTCGCGTTCCCGTCTAAACAGTAAAAACGCAAATCTGCTCACTGTGGCTCTCGTCGCGTACGTGTTTACGTCACAGGCATGCGCCATTACAGGAAAATAACCACAATATTCCGGATTATTTCCATACGTTGTACATTCAAGTTGCCATAGCAGCTCTGATAAACGTACAAGAGTCTTTTCAGCAGTTGTACAAAATATTCTCCGATATTGGTGTTGTTGTGTCGCAGTGCTTAACATTGACACCTAGCCGCCTGGAGTGCATACTACATCGAATTTAACACACTTTTGCGTCATCATATGCACGCGGATTTCCCCCCGATAACGCTCGTCTAAACGCAGAATAAAAAGTGATGACGCAACGCCACTTTTGCGTTTTCTCTTCAGATCGTTTCCGTGTAAACATAGCCTTAATGTCTATTGTAGTTCCACCGGTGAACACTGGGTGGAGTATGTGTTTCATTTGGTATAAAGGTAGCCAACGAGTAATGGAAAGCAAACAATTTTTGACGTGTCAAGAACAAGAGAGGACATAACTGGTGATGGCAATCTGTTTGAGCATCCGAGCTGAAACCAAATAAAGTATATACATGCAGTACTGGACTGAAGTGCGTTTGTTTTGGACCCACGCGTCAGATATCCCTACAAACACCTCTGAGTGACAATGGTCATGTGGTCATGTGTCGTGTGGTCATGTGTCATGTGGTCATGTGTCATGTGGTCATGTGTCGCTACAACGCTGATTAGTTGAAGAGAGACTTTCTTGACGGATGAATATATCACACACGTATACCAGATTCTCTTTTAATAGTAAAAGCTCAACCTAATCAGAGCCTACAATGCAGAAGAATAATCAGGAATAAACAAATATTCTCCGAAAATATTGGACACTACAATATTTTCAGTATTATATACAGTACTTTAATGCACAATTACACCTGAAAAGACTGAATAGGTCTCTTGCGCTCCTAAAAGCTTCCGTCGATAAAGTAGTACCAGCAGATAAATAATTTAGATGCAATTTTAAAAACAAAACTCATAACTTAATAGTTGTCACACTGCGGGTTGAGTTATAAAAGCTTGTTCTCTAGCGGTGATTTTACAAGTCAGTTTTGAATTGTCACAAATTAAATGCCTTTTCTTCTGAATTCTGTCCTCCAAACTACAATTAAACCTTGTCATATTTGTTGAACATCATTGCAACACTGACATAGTCTACATTAAAAGTATTTTTCAGGTTTTGAGCACGTGTTGTCATTTTATACAATTTATAAATTACAGTTTCTGTTGGCTATGTATGTGTGTATATATATATATATATATATATATATATATATATATATATATATATATATATATATTGCTTCCTAATTATGCAATTTATCTAAAAAGCTTAAAACAACCTATACTGTGACAACATGCCCCTCTATGATAATATATAAATGATACAGAGAAAGAAGTAACACGATATATAACATTAAATACTGGCCAGCAGAGGTCAGGATTGATCAAGTTAAGACACTCTTCAGAGGTTTAGAGGATTTATTGATTTAAAAAAAAACCTTCTTATTAAGTTCTGTTGACATCATCATGTTGATTATTATAATTAATTAAAATTAAAACCATTAAAAGAACATTTTCTTTATTCGAAATAGAATATAGTTTAAAAAAATATTGAAAACTTTTTATTTCAGCTAATTGCCAAAGCAATTTTTTTTTCATTTTCATTTAGTTTAACTTGATTTACTAAAATAACTTAAACTGAAATGAAATGAAAACTATAAATGAAATTAATAAAAATGACAAAAACACTATAATGGTATCTCAGTTATACTAATAACACTGATCATTACATCAACTTAATATTGTGTTTAAACTGATATTTAGGGGACTTTTTTAAGTTGTGGTAACTTAATGATATTGTCTTGATAATTTAAAACATGGGAAATGTTTTTCTAGTTCCCATGTTTTGCATGAAAAAAATGTAATTAGGTGTTATTGGATGTGTTTTTAGTGAAGGGATTTTAGTGTTGAATGCTGTTATGATTGACATTTTGGTTATGTTGAAGGTTTTGCGCTGAAAACTAGAGATTGATTTCTAAGTGAAATACATCAGATTAATTGTTTAAAATGAGTTAAACAACTTAATTTTTGTGAGGAATCAACAAAAAATTAGTTATGCTACAAATGATTGTTAAAATCAAACTCAAAGTAGTTTGTTTGTTAAACAGAATTTTATAATAAGTTGTTATAACTCAGAAAAATGTATGCGAACTGTTTTGTTGTTGTTATTTTTTTTTTTTGTAGTTTTGTTTTTCAGCCCAAACATAATTTTTTAGAGTAAAGATTCAGTGTGTATAAATCTAGAACTCGAGGGTTCTTGACTCGTTTTTGCCAAATGTCGCGATTCCCCTGTTTTGTGTTTAAGGACTTTTATTGTGTTTCATGCCTTAGTTTCCTGTGTCTGTTTGTAGTTCTTTTGTTGATTGGTTCTGCTTGTTTCGCTGTTATCTTGTGTATAAATGTTTCAGTTTGTCAGTCGTTGTCTCTGTTTGTCACGTTCATGTTTGCTTCCTTCCTCTCTATGAGGATTAACTTTTTCTTAGTTTGCAGTTAAATCCACTTCCCATCGGCAGCGACACCAAAAAGCTTCATATGAGGAAAGATTATTGCATTTACTTTAATGTTTTACAAGTTATTTAAATTTATTTTCTACTATGTTTATACAAGATGTGGGATAAAAGGTTCTGTATTCAAATTTCATATAGTTCCTTTTCTTCTGCACTCAAAGAAAAACAGGTAGTACCTCAAAGATACACACTTGGGTTATATTTTTTACCCAAATCCTGGGTTGAGCCTTTTGGGTCCATTTTTTACATTTATGTTCTCAGTGTTTGGGTAGTTTCTATGTTACCCAGCTCCTGGGTCAGACTAACAACCCAGCGTTTAGATAGTTTTTGTGTACACTTGAATTACTTCTAATATTTGTTAAACAAGCTTAAATGTATGCAGTATGTATTCAAAACTATATAAAATATGCTATACAGTAAAGTATGATAAAATATAAATGAATTATCATGCAAACCAGCACTCTAAAAAATGCTGGGTTGTTTCAACCCAACTTTGGGTCAAATATGGACGAACCAAGCTGTTGGGTTAAATTTTAAAATTACATTTTTAACCCAACATTTGTGTTTTGTCCATATTTGACCTAAAGTTGGGTTGAAACAACCCAGCATTTTTTAGAGTGGGTGGCTGAGTATTTTTTAAGGATTTAAGTTAATCGGTAAACATGTGTGAAGTAGCCTAAAAAAAAGCTAGTACTATAGTAAAAATGAATTAACCCATTATGCTGGGTTAAATAAACAACCCGATTTCCTGGGTAAAATCAACCCAACATGTGTTCTGTCCTATATTTACCCAGCCCTTGGGTTGAAAAAACCCATTTTTTCCCCAACCCGGTTTTTAACCCATGTGTTTTGGTGTATATTGGTACCAAAAGTGTAGATCTGACATACATTAGAGGATTTGTAAAGCTCTCTCTCTCTCCGTACAGCAGCGGCTCGTCCTGTTCTCTCTCTCTGTCACTGAAACACAATGATCTGAATGAATGTCAGCGGATCTGCTGTCTCTTCATCTGATATCTGTTAACTTGTTAAAGCTGGCGAGTGTGTGTGTTTGTGTGTGTTGTTTAATCTCATCTCCATGAGCTTCGGGCCAAGAGCCAATAAACTCATCCTGTCTTCCTCTAAACTCTACAACAAGGTTACGTTTGTTAACATCAACTAACAATCACTTTTTAACGCATTTCCTTATTTTAGGTAATGATAATTTCAATACATTGTTAAAATCAAAAGTTGTATCTGTTAATATTAATTAATTGACAAGACGAACAATTTTTTTCTTAGAATTTTTGCCTGGTTTTCCATTTAAAAATATTTTAAAAATCTTAAATCAAGATACATTTACTGGAGAAGCAGCACAATGACTGAAGATATTAAGTCTAATTAAGTTGAAGTTAAATTTAAATAAAGTTTAATAAAAAATGAATCAAAATGAAGTGAGTTTGTGCTTAAAACAAGAACAAATATCCAAATGGAGTCAGAAAAATAATCTTGTTTTCTTTTTGAATTAAGATGATATTTCTTGATAGTTCTTGTTTTAAGCACAAACTCACTTCATTTTGATTCATTTTTTATTAAACTTAACTTAGCTTAACTCAAACTTAATCAGACTTAATATCTTCAGTAATTTTGCTTCTTCTCCAGTAAATGTATCTTGATTTAATAATGTTTAGATATTTGTGCTGGAAACGAGACAGAAACACTGAAGAAAAACATCATGTTTTTTGCAGTGTAACTATTCTTTACAAGGATTAATAAATACTATATTGCTGATTATTTGTTAATGTTATGGGACCTTATTGTAAAGTGTTTCCTAAACTTAAAAAGTGTTTTGTTTGTTTAATCTCATGTAACCGATATAGAAAGTATAACAGAGCTTTAATATTGCTTTACGTTCCTCTATTGTAAATCACTTCTTAAGCGATCAATAATGCATGAATGTAAATGTTAGTCTTACTGCACATTTTAAAACAATATAATTCAATATTTTTAAATGAAGAAAAGACCAAAAATGATATTATTGCAGTAAATGTATTTAAATCCAGGCATTGAATTATACATTCAATGTTTCCGTTGTTAATCCTCATTTCAATATTTCCTGAAAACGCTAGTTAATGTTATTGCATCGGATTAAAACTTACTTACTTCCCATAAGATTGATCATTTTTGTGAGTTTTAGTTTCTTTTTTAACCTTGTTATAAAAATGACCCGCTTACAAAAAAAAACGCTTAAATCTCTCATAATGCTGTTTTATCGTCAGATATTGCACTCAAGCTTTTCATCAGCCTGTTTTCTTTCAATCGGCACAGGTTCTGTATTGATTTCTTGGCTCTGATTGGTCGTAGGCCTCGTTGATCTGAGCTCATGCTCCTGAAAAAAGTTTTCCATCAGTTCAAAGGTTAATGTGGTGAAGACGTTTGCATCACACTAACTCTCATATGAGCTTACATCACATGTTTGTGTTTGATTTCATCAATGCAGGCTCAGAAAACAGCCATCCAGCAAAGTTTATTTTAAAACAATGACTGAATGAGCCGGCAGTGCAGCTGTGACTGATGTCTTAAGCAGCATTAGTGTCTTATATCATAATTACACACCGCTGAGACTGAAATAGAGCTCATGCCGGCGGTGAAGACCTCGAGATCAGGACAAATCACGCCCAGAAGACATGAGGTGTCACACTTGTGTTCGCATTTGTATCACACCCAGATTTTCCAGATACATTTGGCCTTGTGTAAAAGGGCATGAAAACGAGCAGGTGTTAATGTGCTGTAATGTGCCTGAACAATAGATCCGATCGAGAGCCAGCGCTGAACCGCCGTTCATATCTCTCTCTCTCAACGTTACGAACAAACGCTTTTCCTGTAACGTTAACAGTTGTTCATATGGTCTTTAATAATGTTCTCAAAACATCGGCACAACAATATTATGCGTTGATTCGTTTTAGTTGGATGTTTATATAATATATTCAGAAAACATTCAAAAGTAACGTTCCCGTAACGTTGGAAGAATGAGTGTTTTGAACATTTAGAAGCGTTCCACAGATGAGGACAAATAGAAGATTTGCTCAGAAAAGCACGAGTTGGAGTACAGACGAAACACTTGCTTCGTTAAAAATAGCCTAATCCCGTAACAATGGCTCAATTGGACCGAAAGGCCATAATTCATCATCACTTTTACATGGTGTTTGTTGAATATTAATGTGTGACGACAGTGTGTAAACAACCACCTGATAATGGGAAAAATCCCCCCACTCCTCCTTTTTTAATCCCCATAAATCATAAGCAGTGACAAGCTGTTTGCAGATTACAGCTTTTGTGAGGTCACATATGCTTAGGCCCCGCCCACGACTGCTGACGGACTCCGCCCTATTAGCATAGTATTAGCATAGACTCCGCCCCTCAGTGAGCTGTACAGTTTATCTCCTCGCCAGAGCGTGTAACAGCAGTATTCAAGTAGGAAATGTATTCTTATTAAAGCTACTAAAGTTATTCAGTCAAGAGCGGTGAGTGATTTTCTGGTTTTCTTTTGTTGTTTGAGTCATATTAATAGCATACAGCATATAGGTACAGTATATTACGCTGCTTATACTTTAATACGCAGATATAATATATGCACGTGATTTCTTTCCCTGTTGTTTACATTCACAGACATAACCGACTGTGTTTATGTCAACTTTGTGTTTTTGACAGTTTAAGCTCAATAAGACATGAAAAAGAACTTATTTTTAATACTTTGTCTTTATCTTAGTTTAATACTCACGCGATGCTTTGTCTGATATCCAGCTTTCTGTGTGCGTGATTCGGGTGTGTGCGCTCATAAAACCACATTTCACAAGTTTAGACTGATATGTCTTTAAAACGCATGTAGATAATAAACTTTCATGATGATGAATGTCACCTGAGCGAGATATAGATGATAATCAAATCTAAACAGAGGTTTTAGTTTTCGGCAGAGTGTCCGAGGCACACAGGCTCCGCCCTGGTCTGGAAAGGGGGCGGAGCAGCAGCTCATTTGCATTTAAAGACACGTGCATGAAAACAGCATGTTTTTTCTTCCATTCAAAAATGTCCATTTACAACTTGGTATAATAAATGATCCGTGGGGTATTTTGAGCTGAAACTTCACGGACACATTCTGGGAACTCCTGAGACTTATATTACAACTCGTTAAAAGGGCCATAATAGGTCCCCTATAAACACCTAATTAATCTGGAGGAAATTTCGATAATCCAGGAAAAATGAAGCATGCAAAAACAATCTTATCAATCGGGTTAAAACTTGCCATAATAATTATGTTTAAGGACATTTTACATCATAAGCGTTTATTTCTTTACGTCTCATTTCTTTAAGACTGGTCAAAAATGTGGGCGGGGCTTGATTGTGTCTGTAGGGAGTTGATTGGATGGTTGTGGTTTGCTATTGGCTGATCTCATGTGAGTGACAGGTTGCCCCGCCCACATCATCAGAGATGCTGCAAGAGGAACTTATTCTGATTCAAGATTATTAATACAATAATGATGTGATGATTTCGAATAAACACTACAATATTCTATACCAAAAGGTCAATTTTAATTTGACGGTGACGGTAAGATTTGTGTGGACGGACAGATGTGAGAGATGTTCCTCTGAACACGCAAGTGCAGATTGAGCTCTGACACACGTGTTTTAATGTGTCTGTCACTTGATGATTAGAGGGGTTATTTTAGATGCAATGGTGCTTTACAACATATGCAAGATGTTTTCCACCTTAAAAATACATTCTTTATGTAATGGATGCAGGCGGATATCAGGTGTGAAAACTCCCGAGTGTGTGTGTGTGTGTGTGTGTGTGTGTGTGTCAGAAGCAGATATATTCACCGCTGCTGAGATGTGAACATGATACTGTCGTCAGGTGTTCGCAGTAATAAGCTCATTAGTGTTCACGGTTTTGTTTGTCGAGTGACAGTCTGGAGTGAAAAGGCCGAGCGATCTGAAATAAACTCGAGGAGGAGCTCAGAAACACCTCACACACACACACACACACACACACATCGTGTGGACGATGAAGATCAGAGTTACTCTGTGTGCTACTGAACGGCTCAACAACAGGTCACGATATACAACATTCACTTCAGGTCATTCTTTCCTTGGGAAACTTGACCTTTGACCTTTGATATTGTTCTCTCCACAGGACATGAGTTCTGCTCTCATTCATGACAAACTCTTCATCAAGACTTTCTGGGAGCAGAAGATCGTCAATCACAGTCACATGAGGGAAGTGGAAGAAGGCAGGATGAAGAAGAGCGCTCTCACGAAGTAAGTCACGCAAATCACATGCAGTTTGATCACCATAAGCTATTATTATTATATATAAGTGATATTTTCTTTCTTTTAAAGCACTGTTGTGTAAACATAGCCATTTCTGCATATATGAAAGCGCTGGACTAAACAATATAATATAATATATCCTGAATAATTTCAAGAAAAAACAAAACTCTCCAAACCCAATATTCTATTGTATATTTTTTATTGCTGGTCAACGATTAATTGCATCCAAAATAAAAGTTTGTGTTTACATAATATGTGTGTGTACTGTGTATAATTATTTTGTATATATACACATGCATGTATATATTTAAGAAATATTTGCATGCATGTCCTGTATATATATTTATACATAATTTAAATTATATATAAAAATATATATTTTATATATAAAAAACAAATTTTTTCGTAAATATATACATGCATGTGTGTGTATTTTTATATACAAAATAATTATACACAGTACACACACACATATATCATGTAAACGCAAACTTTTATTTCGGATGCAATTAATCATTGCACTGCACAATTTTATTTTCTGTAATATTATTATTATAATACACCATGAAGCGGGTGTGAAGGGACATTCGGTGTGTGTTTCTGAGCTGATATTTAATATCCCGCGTCCTGCTGACGACAGAAGATTATCGGGGTAACAGCCCTCGAATTCAGTAATCCACGACAGGTGTGCAAATACAATATTATAAACACTCTTTCCCACATACAGTATATTGAGCGAATTATTAAAGATCCTTTTTGAGCTTAAAAAAAAGGGAAAATTATTAATATATCTTGCATCATACATGAAATCTATACACTACAGTTAAAAAATGTAAGATTTTATTAAAGAAACGATTTTCATTCATCAAGGATGCATTAAATTTACCAAAAGTGACACTTATAATGCTACAAAAAATTCTATTTCAAATAAACGCTGTTCTTTTTAACTTTCTATTAATTAAAAGAAACTTGAAAAATAAAATGCACAAAAGTTCCCACAAAAATATTAACACTGATAATAATCATAAATGTTTGTTGAGCATCAGATCATCATATTATAGTGATTTCTGAAGGATCATGTGACACTGAAGACTGGAGTAATGATGCTGAAAATTCAGCTTTGATCACAGGAATAAATTACACTTTACTATATATTCACACAGAAAACAGCTGATTTACATTACAATAAAATTTCACTGTATTTTTGATCAAATAAATGCAGCCTTGGTGACTTCAAAAACATTTTAAAAAAATGAATGGTAGTGTAAACACAAGACTTAAAAATGATCGTAACTTAAAAATCAGTTTTTCTTTAGAGCAAACGGCCTTAATGTTGCTGTATTATATCAGTAACACATATCAAGAAGTCAATCTGCGTGGAAAAACTGGTAAAAGGAGTTGAAATCATTTCCGATAGCATTCGATTATCTTATATTTAATGAACGACAGCAGAGCTGAGGATGTTTGCAGCTTCGAGACTCTCGTGACTTTCCTGATTTTAGATGATCATCGTTTGTCCTTCTCCAGAGCGATGCATGAATCTCAATCGCCTTCGATTCCCTCGTTCAGAAACATGAATAACTCACTGAACACTAGTGAATCTGCTTGAAATAACCGTGTTGAACTGTGTGTTTCAGGCTGCGTGACGAGTGGCTCACGAGACTGGAGACTCGCACGAAACATCTGAAGAATTTCGGTGACAACCGCGAGAGAAATTCAACAGCGTGACCAAGAGATCACACTGACCCGATGCCACAATAAACACACACACACACACTCCTGACCTGTGTTCGATTCTTTATTTCACACTCACAAACCACAGATGGAAATATTCAGGCTCTGAACAGGTGCGGTCGAAACACTGATCCAACACACACACACACACACACGTGCTGAAAGATACGAGTATTTCAA
Organism: Siphateles boraxobius; assembly: GCF_051911475.1. Taxonomy (NCBI): domain Eukaryota; kingdom Metazoa; phylum Chordata; class Actinopteri; order Cypriniformes; family Leuciscidae; genus Siphateles; species Siphateles boraxobius. Next base: position 635,342 of record NW_027509202.1, on the reverse strand, counting down.
GCTCTGTTTAAAGTCTATCCATCATGAGTGATTAACCAAAAACTCAGTGTAGCTCCTGAAAGTAAAAGATCAAAAACCAAGAAATATGATGTTGAAATGAAAGTCTGTTTTTCAGGAGCCAATGAAAACTTATGTTCGAAGTCCATCAACGAAGAAACAAACACGATGCGGTGAAACTGGACGTGATCTGTAATCCTCCTCTACTTCTTCTTCTTCTTGCCCTTCTTCCCTCCTTCCCCCGGCTGAGATCCGGCCTCGGCTCCTCCGCTCTTCTGTGTTCGACTCTTGAGTTTCGGGATCATCTCCGCCGCGTAAAACATCACGTCTTTTCCTGAGGGCAGA